>NW_026696921.1:0-181934 GCF_030435755.1 Ochotona princeps | reverse complement strand
TTCTGTGGGTTGCCTTTTTACTTTGTTGATTGTTTCTCTAGCTGTACAGAAGCTTCTTAGTTTGATGAGGTCCCACTTGTTTATTTTGGTCTTGATTTCTACTGCATTTGGAGTCTTTTTTAGGAAGTGAGGGCCTACCCCTAAGTGTTCCAGTGTGTTTCCAACATTTTCTTCCAAAAGTTTGAAGGTTTCTGGATGTAGGTTTAAATCTTTTATCCATTTGGATTTGATCTTAGTATATGGTGAGAGATGTGGGTCTATCTTTTTGTTTCTGCAGGCTATCAACCAGTTGTCCCAACAGCATTTATTGAACAGACCTTCCCATTTGCCTGGGTTGTCGTTTGTCTTTTTGTCAAAGATTATTTGGCTGTATTTGTGTGGGTTCCCATCTGGTGTTTCTATTCTGCTCCATTGATCTTCTTCTCTATTTTTTTGCCAGTACCAGGCTGTTTTGATAACCACTGCCCTATAGTATGTCCAGAGGTCTGGGACTGTGATTCCCCTGCTAACTTCCTGTTCTTGAGAATGGTTCTAGCTATTCGTGGTTTTTTGTGTTTCCAGATGAACCTTTGAATCATTGTTTCCAGATCTGTGAAGAATGTTTTGGGCAATTTGATTGGGATTGCGTTGAATGTATATATTGCCTTTGGCAGTATAGACATTTTAATGATATTGATTTTACCTATCCAGGAGCATGGGATGTTACTCCATCTTTCTAGATCTTGTTCAATTTCTTTTTTAAGTAGTTTGTAGTTTTCCTCAAATAGGTCTCCAACATTTTTGGTTAGGTTAATTCCCAGATACTTCATGCTTTCCTTTGTTACTTTGAATGGTATCTTGCTGGTTAGATCTTTTTCCAACTTGGGGCTGTTAGCATACACTATGGCTGTTGATTTTTGTTCATTAATTTTGTACCCTGCCACTCTACCGAACTCTCGTATAAGTTCTAGTAGTCTCTGTGTTGAGCCTTTTGGCTCTTCCATATAAAGAATCATGTCATCTGCATATAGTGAGGAAACTCAGTTTTCACACTCTATGCTTAGTGCCCTTTGAGTGCCTAGGACTGAAATGAACCTGGTAGAGCATCCCACACAAACGAATGCTCCACATGCGGATTTCACATGCCACCAACTCCACATTCACAGGCAACTTCAGCGCCACAGCCGTTTTCAGATAGCCCTCAATGCAAAGGCTCTAGACGCAAATATTGGTGTGAGAGCTAATTCAATCAAGGAAACACTGCATGTTGGTGAAGGGCATATTGAAGAAGGATCAGCCGAGTGGTTCTTGTGGGAGAACAACTCCATTTGGCTCACTAACTTCACACACCATCAGGCTTCCAAGCAGCTCTCAAGGAAACTCAGTTTTCACACTCTATGCTTAGTGCCATTTGAGTGCCTAGGATTGAAATGAACCTGGTAGAGCATCCCACACAAACGAATGCTCCACATGCGGGTTTCACATGCCACCAACTCCACATTGACAGGCAACTTCAGCGCCACAGCCGTTTTCAGATAGCCCTCAATGCAAAGGCTCTAGACGCAAATATTGGTGTGGGGGATAATTCAATCAAGGAAACACTGCATGTTGGTGAAGGGCATATTGAAGAAGGATCAGCCGAGTGGTTCTTGTGGGAGAACTCCATTTGGCTCACTAACTTCACACACCATCAGGCTTCCAAGCAGCTCTCAAGGAAACTCAGTTTTCACACTCTATGCTTAGTGCCCTTTGAGTGCATTATCTAGGAATGAACCTGGTAGAGCATCCCACACAAACGAATGCTCCACATGCGGGTTTCACATGCCACCAACTCCACATTCACAGGCAACTTCAGCGCCACAGCCATTTTCAGATAGCCCTCAATGCAAAGGCTCTAGACGCAAATATTTGTATGAGAGCTAATTCAATCAAGGAAACACTGCATGTTGGTGAAGGGCATATTGAAGAAGGATCAGCCGAGTGGTTCTTGTGGGAGAACAACTCCATTTGGCTCACTAACTTCACACACCATCAGGCTTCCAAGCAGCTCTCAAGGAAACTCAGTTTTCACACTCTATGCTTAGTGCCCTTTGAGTGCATTATCTAGGAATGAACTGCATGTGGAGCATGCCACACAAACGAATGCTCACATGCGGTTTTCACATGCCACCAACTCCACATTCACAGGCAACTTCGGCGCCACAGCCGTTTTCAGATAGCCCTCAATGCAAAGGCTCTAGACGCAAATATTGGTGTGAGAGCTAATTCAATCAGGAAACACTGCATGTTGGTGAAGGGCATATTGAAGAAGGATCAGCTGAGTGGTTCTTGTGGGAGAACAACTCCATTTGGCTCACTAACTTCACACACCATCAGGCTTCCAAGCAGCTCTCAAGGAAACTCAGTTTTCACACTCTATGCTTAGTGCCCTTTGAGTGCATTATCTAGGAATGAACCTGGTAGAGCATCCCACACAAACGAATGCTCCACATGCGGGTTTCACATGCCACCAACTCCACATTGACAGGCAACTTCAGCACCACAGCCGTTTTCAGATAGCCCTCAATGCAAAGGCTCTAGACGCAAATATTGGTGTGAGAGCTAATTCAATCAAGGAAACACTGCATGTTTGTGAAGGGCATATTGAAGAAGGATCAGCCGAGTGGTTCTTGTGGGAGAACAATCCATTTGGCTCACTAGCTTCACACACCATCAGGCTTCCAAGCAGCTCTCAAGGAAACTCAGTTTTCACACTCTATGCTTAGTGCCTTTGAGTGCCTAGGACTGAAATGAAGCTTGGTGAGCATCCCACACAAACGAATGCTCCACATGCGGGTTTCACATGTCACCAACTCCACATTCACAGGCAACTTCAGCGCCACAGCCGTTTTCAGATAGCCCTCAATGCAAAGGCTCTAGACGCAAATATTTGTGTGAGAGCTAATTCAATCAAGGAAACACTGCATGTTGGTGAAGGGCATATTGAAGAAGGATCAGCCGAGTGGTTCTTGTGGGAGAACAACTCCATTTGGCTCACTAACTTCACACACCATCAGGCTTCCAAGCAGCTCTCAAGGAAACTCAGTTTTCACACTCTATGCTTAGTGCCTTTGAGTGCATTATCTAGGAATGAACTGCATGTGGAGCATGCCACACAAACGAATGCTCCACATGCGGTTTTCACATGCCACCAACTCCACATTCACAGGCAACTTCGGCGCCACAGCCGTTTTCAGATAGCCCTCAATGCAAAGGCTCTAGACCCAAATATTGGTGTGAGAGCTAATTCAATCAAGGAAACACTGCATGTTGGTGAAGGGCATATTGAAGAAGGATCAGCCGAGTGGTTCTTGTGGGAGAACAACTCCATTTGGCTCACTAACTTCACACACCATCAGGCTTCCAAGCAGCTCTCAAGGAAACTCAGTTTTCACACTCTATGCTTAGTGCCCTTTGAGTGCATTATCTAGGAATGAACCTGGTAGAGCATCCCACACAAACGAATGCTCCACATGCGGGTTTCACATGTCACCAACTCCACATTCACAGGCAACTTCAGCGCCACAGCCGTTTTCAGATAGCACTCAATGCAAAGGCTCTAGACGCAAATATTGGTGTGAGAGCTAATTCAATCAAGGAAACACTGCATGTTGGTGAAGGGCATATTGAAGAAGGATCAGCCGAGTGGTTCTTGTGGGAGAACAACTCCATTTGGCTCACTAACTTCACACACCATCAGGCTTCCAAGCAGCTCTCAAGGAAACTCAGTTTTCTTTTTTTTTTTTTTAATTTTATTTTAAATTCATTAATTACATTGTATTATGTGACACAGTTTCATAGGTACTGGGATTCTCCCCACCCCTCCCCAAACCCTCCCACCATGGTGGATTCCTCCACCTTGTTGCATAACCACAGTTCAAGTTCGTTTGAGATTCCCCCATTGCAAGCATATACCAAACATAGAGTCCAGCATCTTATTGTCCAGTCAAGTTCAACGGCTTCTTAGGTATACTCTCTCTGGTCTGAAGACAGAGCCAGCAGAGTATCATCCCTATCAATTAAAAGCTCCAACCATCAGCAAAAATTTACATCATTATGGAATTAATTGACATAGTAATGAGTAACCAATATGGTAAAAGTAAATGCGATTTCTTATCCACCTTCTGTGACCACCTCATTGACATTTCAATTTTGGTTTATACACAACATATAACATTCATAACATAACTTGTTATACATAACATCATATCAAATTAAGGCAAACATGTGGTATTTAATCTTTGGGATTGGCTCATTTCCCTTAGCATTATGGTTTCCAGTTTGGCCCATTTGGCCACAAAGAACTGCATTTTGTTTTTTTTAATAGCTGAGTAGTATTCCATGGAGTAGATGAACCATAGCTTTCTTATCCAATCCTCTGTTGATGGGCATTTTGGCTGCTTCCATGTTTTTGCAATTACTGATTGTGCTGCTATGAACATAGGAGTGCATGTTGGTTTCTCATAAAACAATTGTTCTGGATATATTCCTAGGAGTGCTATTACTGGGTCATACGGTATGTTGTATTTGAGTTGTTTGAATGTTCTCCATACTGATTTCCATAGAGGCTGTACCAGCCTGCAGCCCCACCAGCAGTGGAGTAGGGTTCCCTTTTCCCCGCAACCTCGCCAACAAGTGTTGTTGGTGCTTTTATTCATGTGGGCCAGTCTTACTGGCGTTAGGTGGTACCTCATTGATGTTTTAATTTGGATTTCCCTTATTGCCAGGGAACTTGAGCATTTTTTCATATGTTTATTTGCCATTTGGGTTTGTTCCTTTGTGAAGTGTTTTGCCCATTTCCCGTGCCCATTTCTTGAGTGGCTTGTTGTTTTGACATTTTGGTTGTTTTGTAGCTCTTTGTATATTCTGGAGATCAGCCCTCTATCACCTATGTCGTGTGCGAAGATCTTCTCCCATTCTGTGGGTTGCCTTTTTACTTTGTTGATTGTTTCTCTAGCTGTACAGAAGCTTCTTAGTTTGATGAGGTCCCACTTGTTTATTTTGGTCTTGATTTCTACTGCATTTGGAGTCTTTTTTAGGAAGTGAGGGCCTACCCCTAAGTGTTCCAGTGTGTTTCCAACATTTTCTTCCAAAAGTTTGAAGGTTTCTGGATGTAGGTTTAAATCTTTTATCCATTTGGATTTGATCTTAGTATATGGTGAGAGATGTGGGTCTATCTTTTTGTTTCTGCAGGCTATCAACCAGTTGTCCAACAGCATTTATTGAACAGACCTTCCCATTTGCCTGGGTTGTCGTTTGTCTTTTTGTAAAGATTATTTGGCTGTATTTGTGTGGGTTCCCATCTGGTGTTTCTATTCTGCTCCATTGATCTTCTTCTCTATTTTTTTGCCAGTACCAGGCTGTTTTGATAACCACTGCCCTATAGTAATGTCCAGAGGTCTGGGACTGTGATTCCCCCTGCTAACTTCCTGTTCTTGAGAATGGTTCTAGCTATTCGTGGTTTTTTGTGTTTCCAGATGAACCTTTGAATCATTGTTTCCAGATCTGTGAAGAATGTTTTGGGCAATTTGATTGGATTGCGTTGAATGTATATATTGCCTTTGGCAGTATAGACATTTTAATGATATTGATTTTACCTATCCAGGAGCATTGGGATGTTACTCCATCTTTTCTAGATCTTGTTCAATTCTTTTTTAAGTAGTTTGTAGTTTTCCTCAAATAGGTCTCCAACATTTTTGGTTAGGTTAATTCCAGATACTTCATGCTTTCCTTTGTTACTTTGAATGGTATCTTGCTGGTTAGATCTTTTTCCAACTTGGGGCTGTTAGCATACACTATGGCTGTTGATTTTTGTTCATTAATTTTGTACCCTGCCACTCTACCGAACTCTCGTATAAGTTCTAGTAGTCTCTGTGTTGAGCCTTTTGGCTCTTCCATATAAAGAATCATGTCATCTGCATATAGTGAGGAAACTCAGTTTTCACACTCTATGCTTAGTGCCCTTTGAGTGCCTAGGACTGAAATGAACCTGGTAGAGCATCCCACACAAACGAATGCTCCACATGCGGATTTCACATGCACCAACTCCACATTCACAGGCAACTTCAGCGCCACAGCCGTTTTCAGATAGCCCTCAATGCAAAGGCTCTAGACGCAAATATTGGTGTGAGAGCTAATTCAATCAAGGAAACACTGCATGTTGGTGAAGGGCATATTGAAGAAGGATCAGCCAAGTGGTTCTTGTGGGAGAACAACTCCATTTGGCTCACTAACCTCACACACCATCAGGCTTCCAAGCAGCTCTCAAGGAAACTCAGTTTTCACACTCTATGTTTAGTGCCCTTTAGAGTGCATTATCCAGGAATGAACCTGGTAGAACATCCCACACAAACGAATGCTCCACATGCGGGTTTCACATGCCACCAACTCCACATTCTCAGGCAACTTCAGCGCCACAGCCATTTTCAGATAGCCCTCAATGCAAAGGCTCTAGACGCAAATATTGGTGTGAGAGCTAATTCAATCAAGGAAACACTGCATGTTGGTGAAGGGCATATTGAAGAAGGATCAGCCGAGTGGTTTTTTGTGGGAGAACAACTCCATTTGGCTCACTAACTTCACACACCATCAGGCTTCCAAGCAGCTCTCAAGGAAACTCAGTTTTCACACTCTATGCTTAGTGCCCTTTGAGTGCATTATCTAGGAATGAACCTGGTAGAGCATCCCACACAAACGAATGCTCCACAAGCGGGTTTCACATGCCACCAACTCCACATTCACAGGCAAATTCAGCGCCACAGCCGTTTTCAGATAGCCCTCAATGCAAAGGCTCTAGACGCAAATATTGGTGTGAGAGCTAATTCAATCAAGGAAACACTGCATGTTGGTGAAGGGCATATTGAAGAAGGATCAGCCGAGTGGTTCTTGTGGGAGAACAACTCCATTTGGCTCACTAACTTCACACACCATCAGGCTTCCAAGCAGCTCTCAAGGAAACTCAGTTTTCACACTCTATGCTTAGTGCCCTTTGAGTGCCTAGGACTGAAATGAACCTGGTACAGCATCCCACACAAACGAATGCTCCACATGCGGGTTTCACATGCCACCAACTCCACATTCACAGGCAACTTCAGCGCCACAGCCGTTTTCAGATAGCCCTCAACGCAAAGGCTCTAGACGCAAATATTGGTGTGAGAGCTAATTCAATCAAGGAAACACTGCATGTTGGTGAAGGGCATATTGAAGAAGGATCAGCCGAGTGGTTCTTGTGGGAGAACAACTCCATTTGGCTCACTAACTTCACACACCATCAGGCTTCCAAGCAGCTCTCAAGGAAACTCAGTTTTCACACTCTATGCTTAGTGCCCTTTGAGTGCATTATCTAGGAATGAACCTGGTAGAGCATGCCACACAAACGAATGCTCCATATGCGGTTTTCACATGCCACCAACTCCACATTGACAGGCAACTTCAGCGCCACAGCCGTTTTCAGATAGCCCTCAATGCAAAGGCTCTAGACGCAAATATTGGTGTGAGAGCTAATTCAATCAAGGAAACACTGCATGTTGGTGAAGGGCATATTGAAGAAGGATCAGCCGAGTGGTTCTTGTGGGAGAACAACTCCATTTGGCTCACTAACTTCACACACCATCAGGCTTCCAAGCAGCTCTCAAGGAAACTCAGTTTTCTTTTTTTTTTTTTTTAATTTTATTTTAAATTCATTAATTACATTGTATTATGTGACACAGTTTCATAGGTACTGGGATTCTCCCCACCCCTCCCCAAACCCTCCCACCATGGTGGATTCCTCCACCTTGTTGCATAACCACAGTTCAAGTTCGTTTGAGATTCCCCCATTGCAAGCATATACCAAACATAGAGTCCAGCATCTTATTGTCCAGTCAAGTTCAACGGCTTCTTAGGTATACTCTCTCTGGTCTGAAGACAGAGCCAGCAGAGTATCATCCCTATCAATTAAAAGCTCCAACCATCAGCAAAAATTTACATCATTATGGAATTAATTGACATAGTAATGAGTAACCAATATGGTAAAAGTAAATGCGATTTCTTATCCACCTTCTGTGACCACCTCATTGACATTTCAATTTTGGTTTATACACAACATATAACATTCATAACATAACTTGTTATACATAACATCATATCAAATTAAGGCAAACATGTGGTATTTAATCTTTTGGGATTGGCTCATTTCCCTTAGCATTATGGTTTCCAGTTTGGCCCATTTGACCACAAAGAACTGCATTTTGTTTTTTTTAATAGCTGAGTAGTATTCCATGGAGTAGATGAACCATAGCTTTCTTATCCAATCCTCTGTTGATGGGCATTTTGGCTGCTTCCATGTTTTTGCAATTACTGATTGTGCTGCTATGAACATAGGAGTGCATGTTGGTTTCTCATAAAACAATTGTTCTGGATATATTCCTAGGAGTGCTATTACTGGGTCATACGGTATGTTGTATTTGAGTTGTTTGAATGTTCTCCATACTGATTTCCATAGAGGCTGTACCAGCCTGCAGCCCCACCAGCAGTGGAGTAGGGTTCCCTTTTCCCCGCAACCTCGCCAACAAGTGTTGTTGGTGCTTTTATTCATGTGGGCCAGTCTTACTGGCGTTAGGTGGTACCTCATTGATGTTTTAATTTGGATTTCCCTTATTGCCAGGGAACTTGAGCATTTTTTCATATGTTTATTTGCCATTTGGGTTTGTTCCTTTGTGAAGTGTTTGCCCATTTCCCGTGCCCATTTCTTGAGTGGCTTGTTTGTTTTGACATTTTGGTTGTTTTGTAGCTCTTTGTATATTCTGGAGATCAGCCCTCTATCACCTATGTCGTGTGCGAAGATCTTCTCCCATTCTGTGGGTTGCCTTTTTACTTTGTTGATTGTTTCTCTAGCTGTACAGAAGCTTCTTAGTTTGATGAGGTCCCACTTGTTTATTTTGGTCTTGATTTCTACTGCATTTGGAGTCTTTTTTAGGAAGTGAGGGCCTACCCCTAAGTGTTCCAGTGTGTTTCCAACATTTTCTTCCAAAAGTTTGAAGGTTTCTGGATGTAGGTTTAAATCTTTTATCCATTTGGATTTGATCTTAGTATATGGTGAGAGATGTGGGTCTATCTTTTTGTTTCTGCAGGCTATCAACCAGTTGTCCCAACAGCATTTATTGAACAGACCTTCCCATTTGCCTGGGTTGTCGTTTGTCTTTTTGTCAAAGATTATTTGGCTGTATTTGTGTGGGTTCCCATCTGGTGTTTCTATTCTGCTCCATTGATCTTCTTCTCTATTTTTTTGCCAGTACCAGGCTGTTTTGATAACCACTGCCCTATAGTATGTCCAGAGGTCTGGGACTGTGATTCCCCCTGCTAACTTCCTGTTCTTGAGAATGGTTCTAGCTATTCGTGGTTTTTTGTGTTTCCAGATGAACCTTTGAATCATTGTTTCCAGATCTGTGAAGAATGTTTTGGGCAATTTGATTGGGATTGCGTTGAATGTATATATTGCCTTTGGCAGTATAGACATTTTAATGATATTGATTTTACCTATCCAGGAGCATGGGATGTTACTCCATCTTTCTAGATCTTGTTCAATTTCTTTTTTAAGTAGTTTGTAGTTTTCCTCAAATAGGTCTCCAACATTTTTGGTTAGGTTAATTCCCAGATACTTCATGCTTTCCTTTGTTACTTTGAATGGTATCTTGCTGGTTAGATCTTTTTCCAACTTGGGGCTGTTAGCATACACTATGGCTGTTGATTTTTGTTCATTAATTTTGTACCCTGCCACTCTACCGAACTCTCGTATAAGTTCTAGTAGTCTCTGTGTTGAGCCTTTTGGCTCTTCCATATAAAGAATCATGTCATCTGCATATAGTGAGGAAACTCAGTTTTCACACTCTATGCTTAGTGCCCTTTGAGTGCCTAGGACTGAAATGAACCTGGTAGAGCATCCCACACAAACGAATGCTCCACATGCGGATTTCACATGCCACCAACTCCACATTCACAGGCAACTTCAGCGCCACAGCCGTTTTCAGATAGCCCTCAATGCAAAGGCTCTAGACGCAAATATTGGTGTGAGAGCTAATTCAATCAAGGAAACACTGCATGTTGGTGAAGGGCATATTGAAGAAGGATCAGCCGAGTGGTTCTTGTGGGAGAACAACTCCATTTGGCTCACTAACTTCACACACCATCAGGCTTCCAAGCAGCTCTCAAGGAAACTCAGTTTTCACACTCTATGCTTAGTGCCATTTGAGTGCCTAGGATTGAAATGAACCTGGTAGAGCATCCCACACAAACGAATGCTCCACATGCGGGTTTCACATGCCACCAACTCCACATTGACAGGCAACTTCAGCGCCACAGCCGTTTTCAGATAGCCCTCAATGCAAAGGCTCTAGACGCAAATATTGGTGTGGGGGATAATTCAATCAAGGAAACACTGCATGTTGGTGAAGGGCATATTGAAGAAGGATCAGCCGAGTGGTTCTTGTGGGAGAACTCCATTTGGCTCACTAACTTCACACACCATCAGGCTTCCAAGCAGCTCTCAAGGAAACTCAGTTTTCACACTCTATGCTTAGTGCCCTTTGAGTGCATTATCTAGGAATGAACCTGGTAGAGCATCCCACACAAACGAATGCTCCACATGCGGGTTTCACATGCCACCAACTCCACATTCACAGGCAACTTCAGCGCCACAGCCATTTTCAGATAGCCCTCAATGCAAAGGCTCTAGACGCAAATATTTGTATGAGAGCTAATTCAATCAAGGAAACACTGCATGTTGGTGAAGGGCATATTGAAGAAGGATCAGCCGAGTGGTTCTTGTGGGAGAACAACTCCATTTGGCTCACTAACTTCACACACCATCAGGCTTCCAAGCAGCTCTCAAGGAAACTCAGTTTTCACACTCTATGCTTAGTGCCCTTTGAGTGCATTATCTAGGAATGAACTGCATGTGGAGCATGCCACACAAACGAATGCTCCACATGCGGTTTTCACATGCCACCAACTCCACATTCACAGGCAACTTCGGCGCCACAGCCGTTTTCAGATAGCCCTCAATGCAAAGGCTCTAGACGCAAATATTGGTGTGAGAGCTAATTCAATCAAGGAAACACTGCATGTTGGTGAAGGGCATATTGAAGAAGGATCAGCTGAGTGGTTCTTGTGGGAGAACAACTCCATTTGGCTCACTAACTTCACACACCATCAGGCTTCCAAGCAGCTCTCAAGGAAACTCAGTTTTCACACTCTATGCTTAGTGCCCTTTGAGTGCATTATCTAGGAATGAACCTGGTAGAGCATCCCACACAAACGAATGCTCCACATGCGGGTTTCACATGCCACCAACTCCACATTGACAGGCAACTTCAGCACCACAGCCGTTTTCAGATAGCCCTCAATGCAAAGGCTCTAGACGCAAATATTGGTGTGAGAGCTAATTCAATCAAGGAAACACTGCATGTTTGTGAAGGGCATATTGAAGAAGGATCAGCCGAGTGGTTCTTGTGGGAGAACAACTCCATTTGGCTCACTAGCTTCACACACCATCAGGCTTCCAAGCAGCTCTCAAGGAAACTCAGTTTTCACACTCTATGCTTAGTGCCCTTTGAGTGCCTAGGACTGAAATGAAGCTTGGTGAGCATCCCACACAAACGAATGCTCCACATGCGGGTTTCACATGTCACCAACTCCACATTCACAGGCAACTTCAGCGCCACAGCCGTTTTCAGATAGCCCTCAATGCAAAGGCTCTAGACGCAAATATTTGTGTGAGAGCTAATTCAATCAAGGAAACACTGCATGTTGGTGAAGGGCATATTGAAGAAGGATCAGCCGAGTGGTTCTTGTGGGAGAACAACTCCATTTGGCTCACTAACTTCACACACCATCAGGCTTCCAAGCAGCTCTCAAGGAAACTCAGTTTTCACACTCTATGCTTAGTGCCCTTTGAGTGCATTATCTAGGAATGAACTGCATGTGGAGCATGCCACACAAACGAATGCTCCACATGCGGTTTTCACATGCCACCAACTCCACATTCACAGGCAACTTCGGCGCCACAGCCGTTTTCAGATAGCCCTCAATGCAAAGGCTCTAGACGCAAATATTGGTGTGAGAGCTAATTCAATCAAGGAAACACTGCATGTTGGTGAAGGGCATATTGAAGAAGGATCAGCCGAGTGGTTCTTGTGGGAGAACAACTCCATTTGGCTCACTAACTTCACACACCATCAGGCTTCCAAGCAGCTCTCAAGGAAACTCAGTTTTCACACTCTATGCTTAGTGCCCTTTGAGTGCATTATCTAGGAATGAACCTGGTAGAGCATCCCACACAAACGAATGCTCCACATGCGGGTTTCACATGTCACCAACTCCACATTCACAGGCAACTTCAGCGCCACAGCCGTTTTCAGATAGCACTCAATGCAAAGGCTCTAGACGCAAATATTGGTGTGAGAGCTAATTCAATCAAGGAAACACTGCATGTTGGTGAAGGGCATATTGAAGAAGGATCAGCCGAGTGGTTCTTGTGGGAGAACAACTCCATTTGGCTCACTAACTTCACACACCATCAGGCTTCCAAGCAGCTCTCAAGGAAACTCAGTTTTCTTTTTTTTTTTTTTAATTTTATTTTAAATTCATTAATTACATTGTATTATGTGACACAGTTTCATAGGTACTGGGATTCTCCCCACCCCTCCCCAAACCCTCCCACCATGGTGGATTCCTCCACCTTGTTGCATAACCACAGTTCAAGTTCGTTTGAGATTCCCCCATTGCAAGCATATACCAAACATAGAGTCCAGCATCTTATTGTCCAGTCAAGTTCAACGGCTTCTTAGGTATACTCTCTCTGGTCTGAAGACAGAGCCAGCAGAGTATCATCCCTATCAATTAAAAGCTCCAACCATCAGCAAAAATTTACATCATTATGGAATTAATTGACATAGTAATGAGTAACCAATATGGTAAAAGTAAATGCGATTTCTTATCCACCTTCTGTGACCACCTCATTGACATTTCAATTTTGGTTTATACACAACATATAACATTCATAACATAACTTGTTATACATAACATCATATCAAATTAAGGCAAACATGTGGTATTTAATCTTTTGGGATTGGCTCATTTCCCTTAGCATTATGGTTTCCAGTTTGGCCCATTTGGCCACAAAGAACTGCATTTTGTTTTTTTTAATAGCTGAGTAGTATTCCATGGAGTAGATGAACCATAGCTTTCTTATCCAATCCTCTGTTGATGGGCATTTTGGCTGCTTCCATGTTTTTGCAATTACTGATTGTGCTGCTATGAACATAGGAGTGCATGTTGGTTTCTCATAAAACAATTGTTCTGGATATATTCCTAGGAGTGCTATTACTGGGTCATACGGTATGTTGTATTTGAGTTGTTTGAATGTTCTCCATACTGATTTCCATAGAGGCTGTACCAGCCTGCAGCCCCACCAGCAGTGGAGTAGGGTTCCCTTTTCCCCGCAACCTCGCCAACAAGTGTTGTTGGTGCTTTTATTCATGTGGGCCAGTCTTACTGGCGTTAGGTGGTACCTCATTGATGTTTTAATTTGGATTTCCCTTATTGCCAGGGAACTTGAGCATTTTTTCATATGTTTATTTGCCATTTGGGTTTGTTCCTTTGTGAAGTGTTTGCCCATTTCCCGTGCCCATTTCTTGAGTGGCTTGTTTGTTTTGACATTTTGGTTGTTTTGTAGCTCTTTGTATATTCTGGAGATCAGCCCTCTATCACCTATGTCGTGTGCGAAGATCTTCTCCCATTCTGTGGGTTGCCTTTTTACTTTGTTGATTGTTTCTCTAGCTGTACAGAAGCTTCTTAGTTTGATGAGGTCCCACTTGTTTATTTTGGTCTTGATTTCTACTGCATTTGGAGTCTTTTTTAGGAAGTGAGGGCCTACCCCTAAGTGTTCCAGTGTGTTTCCAACATTTTCTTCCAAAAGTTTGAAGGTTTCTGGATGTAGGTTTAAATCTTTTATCCATTTGGATTTGATCTTAGTATATGGTGAGAGATGTGGGTCTATCTTTTTGTTTCTGCAGGCTATCAACCAGTTGTCCCAACAGCATTTATTGAACAGACCTTCCCATTTGCCTGGGTTGTCGTTTGTCTTTTTGTCAAAGATTATTTGGCTGTATTTGTGTGGGTTCCCATCTGGTGTTTCTATTCTGCTCCATTGATCTTCTTCTCTATTTTTTTGCCAGTACCAGGCTGTTTTGATAACCACTGCCCTATAGTATGTCCAGAGGTCTGGGACTGTGATTCCCCCTGCTAACTTCCTGTTCTTGAGAATGGTTCTAGCTATTCGTGGTTTTTTGTGTTTCCAGATGAACCTTTGAATCATTGTTTCCAGATCTGTGAAGAATGTTTTGGGCAATTTGATTGGGATTGCGTTGAATGTATATATTGCCTTTGGCAGTATAGACATTTTAATGATATTGATTTTACCTATCCAGGAGCATGGGATGTTACTCCATCTTTCTAGATCTTGTTCAATTTCTTTTTTAAGTAGTTTGTAGTTTTCCTCAAATAGGTCTCCAACATTTTTGGTTAGGTTAATTCCCAGATACTTCATGCTTTCCTTTGTTACTTTGAATGGTATCTTGCTGGTTAGATCTTTTTCCAACTTGGGGCTGTTAGCATACACTATGGCTGTTGATTTTTGTTCATTAATTTTGTACCCTGCCACTCTACCGAACTCTCGTATAAGTTCTAGTAGTCTCTGTGTTGAGCCTTTTGGCTCTTCCATATAAAGAATCATGTCATCTGCATATAGTGAGGAAACTCAGTTTTCACACTCTATGCTTAGTGCCCTTTGAGTGCCTAGGACTGAAATGAACCTGGTAGAGCATCCCACACAAACGAATGCTCCACATGCGGATTTCACATGCCACCAACTCCACATTCACAGGCAACTTCAGCGCCACAGCCGTTTTCAGATAGCCCTCAATGCAAAGGCTCTAGACGCAAATATTGGTGTGAGAGCTAATTCAATCAAGGAAACACTGCATGTTGGTGAAGGGCATATTGAAGAAGGATCAGCCAAGTGGTTCTTGTGGGAGAACAACTCCATTTGGCTCACTAACCTCACACACCATCAGGCTTCCAAGCAGCTCTCAAGGAAACTCAGTTTTCACACTCTATGTTTAGTGCCCTTTGAGTGCATTATCCAGGAATGAACCTGGTAGAACATCCCACACAAACGAATGCTCCACATGCGGGTTTCACATGCCACCAACTCCACATTCTCAGGCAACTTCAGCGCCACAGCCATTTTCAGATAGCCCTCAATGCAAAGGCTCTAGACGCAAATATTGGTGTGAGAGCTAATTCAATCAAGGAAACACTGCATGTTGGTGAAGGGCATATTGAAGAAGGATCAGCCGAGTGGTTTTTTGTGGGAGAACAACTCCATTTGGCTCACTAACTTCACACACCATCAGGCTTCCAAGCAGCTCTCAAGGAAACTCAGTTTTCACACTCTATGCTTAGTGCCCTTTGAGTGCATTATCTAGGAATGAACCTGGTAGAGCATCCCACACAAACGAATGCTCCACAAGCGGGTTTCACATGCCACCAACTCCACATTCACAGGCAAATTCAGCGCCACAGCCGTTTTCAGATAGCCCTCAATGCAAAGGCTCTAGACGCAAATATTGGTGTGAGAGCTAATTCAATCAAGGAAACACTGCATGTTGGTGAAGGGCATATTGAAGAAGGATCAGCCGAGTGGTTCTTGTGGGAGAACAACTCCATTTGGCTCACTAACTTCACACACCATCAGGCTTCCAAGCAGCTCTCAAGGAAACTCAGTTTTCACACTCTATGCTTAGTGCCCTTTGAGTGCCTAGGACTGAAATGAACCTGGTACAGCATCCCACACAAACGAATGCTCCACATGCGGGTTTCACATGTCACCAACTCCACATTCACAGGCAACTTCAGCGCCACAGCCGTTTTCAGATAGCCCTCAATGCAAAGGCTCTAGACGCAAATATTTGTGTGAGAGCTAATTCAATCAAGGAAACACTGCATGTTGGTGAAGGGCATATTGAAGAAGGATCAGCCGAGTGGTTCTTGTGGGAGAACAACTCCATTTGGCTCACTAACTTCACACACCATCAGGCTTCCAAGCAGCTCTCAAGGAAACTCAGTTTTCACACTCTATGCTTAGTGCCCTTTGAGTGCATTATCTAGGAATGAACTGCATGTGGAGCATGCCACACAAACGAATGCTCCACATGCGGTTTTCACATGCCACCAACTCCACATTCACAGGCAACTTCGGCGCCACAGCCGTTTTCAGATAGCCCTCAATGCAAAGGCTCTAGACGCAAATATTGGTGTGAGAGCTAATTCAATCAAGGAAACACTGCATGTTGGTGAAGGGCATATTGAAGAAGGATCAGCCGAGTGGTTCTTGTGGGAGAACAACTCCATTTGGCTCACTAACTTCACACACCATCAGGCTTCCAAGCAGCTCTCAAGGAAACTCAGTTTTCACACTCTATGCTTAGTGCCCTTTGAGTGCATTATCTAGGAATGAACCTGGTAGAGCATCCCACACAAACGAATGCTCCACATGCGGGTTTCACATGTCACCAACTCCACATTCACAGGCAACTTCAGCGCCACAGCCGTTTTCAGATAGCACTCAATGCAAAGGCTCTAGACGCAAATATTGGTGTGAGAGCTAATTCAATCAAGGAAACACTGCATGTTGGTGAAGGGCATATTGAAGAAGGATCAGCCGAGTGGTTCTTGTGGGAGAACAACTCCATTTGGCTCACTAACTTCACACACCATCAGGCTTCCAAGCAGCTCTCAAGGAAACTCAGTTTTCTTTTTTTTTTTTTTAATTTTATTTTAAATTCATTAATTACATTGTATTATGTGACACAGTTTCATAGGTACTGGGATTCTCCCCACCCCTCCCCAAACCCTCCCACCATGGTGGATTCCTCCACCTTGTTGCATAACCACAGTTCAAGTTCGTTTGAGATTCCCCCATTGCAAGCATATACCAAACATAGAGTCCAGCATCTTATTGTCCAGTCAAGTTCAACGGCTTCTTAGGTATACTCTCTCTGGTCTGAAGACAGAGCCAGCAGAGTATCATCCCTATCAATTAAAAGCTCCAACCATCAGCAAAAATTTACATCATTATGGAATTAATTGACATAGTAATGAGTAACCAATATGGTAAAAGTAAATGCGATTTCTTATCCACCTTCTGTGACCACCTCATTGACATTTCAATTTTGGTTTATACACAACATATAACATTCATAACATAACTTGTTATACATAACATCATATCAAATTAAGGCAAACATGTGGTATTTAATCTTTTGGGATTGGCTCATTTCCCTTAGCATTATGGTTTCCAGTTTGGCCCATTTGGCCACAAAGAACTGCATTTTGTTTTTTTTAATAGCTGAGTAGTATTCCATGGAGTAGATGAACCATAGCTTTCTTATCCAATCCTCTGTTGATGGGCATTTTGGCTGCTTCCATGTTTTTGCAATTACTGATTGTGCTGCTATGAACATAGGAGTGCATGTTGGTTTCTCATAAAACAATTGTTCTGGATATATTCCTAGGAGTGCTATTACTGGGTCATACGGTATGTTGTATTTGAGTTGTTTGAATGTTCTCCATACTGATTTCCATAGAGGCTGTACCAGCCTGCAGCCCCACCAGCAGTGGAGTAGGGTTCCCTTTTCCCCGCAACCTCGCCAACAAGTGTTGTTGGTGCTTTTATTCATGTGGGCCAGTCTTACTGGCGTTAGGTGGTACCTCATTGATGTTTTAATTTGGATTTCCCTTATTGCCAGGGAACTTGAGCATTTTTTCATATGTTTATTTGCCATTTGGGTTTGTTCCTTTGTGAAGTGTTTGCCCATTTCCCGTGCCCATTTCTTGAGTGGCTTGTTTGTTTTGACATTTTGGTTGTTTTGTAGCTCTTTGTATATTCTGGAGATCAGCCCTCTATCACCTATGTCGTGTGCGAAGATCTTCTCCCATTCTGTGGGTTGCCTTTTTACTTTGTTGATTGTTTCTCTAGCTGTACAGAAGCTTCTTAGTTTGATGAGGTCCCACTTGTTTATTTTGGTCTTGATTTCTACTGCATTTGGAGTCTTTTTTAGGAAGTGAGGGCCTACCCCTAAGTGTTCCAGTGTGTTTCCAACATTTTCTTCCAAAAGTTTGAAGGTTTCTGGATGTAGGTTTAAATCTTTTATCCATTTGGATTTGATCTTAGTATATGGTGAGAGATGTGGGTCTATCTTTTTGTTTCTGCAGGCTATCAACCAGTTGTCCCAACAGCATTTATTGAACAGACCTTCCCATTTGCCTGGGTTGTCGTTTGTCTTTTTGTCAAAGATTATTTGGCTGTATTTGTGTGGGTTCCCATCTGGTGTTTCTATTCTGCTCCATTGATCTTCTTCTCTATTTTTTTGCCAGTACCAGGCTGTTTTGATAACCACTGCCCTATAGTATGTCCAGAGGTCTGGGACTGTGATTCCCCCTGCTAACTTCCTGTTCTTGAGAATGGTTCTAGCTATTCGTGGTTTTTTGTGTTTCCAGATGAACCTTTGAATCATTGTTTCCAGATCTGTGAAGAATGTTTTGGGCAATTTGATTGGGATTGCGTTGAATGTATATATTGCCTTTGGCAGTATAGACATTTTAATGATATTGATTTTACCTATCCAGGAGCATGGGATGTTACTCCATCTTTCTAGATCTTGTTCAATTTCTTTTTTAAGTAGTTTGTAGTTTTCCTCAAATAGGTCTCCAACATTTTTGGTTAGGTTAATTCCCAGATACTTCATGCTTTCCTTTGTTACTTTGAATGGTATCTTGCTGGTTAGATCTTTTTCCAACTTGGGGCTGTTAGCATACACTATGGCTGTTGATTTTTGTTCATTAATTTTGTACCCTGCCACTCTACCGAACTCTCGTATAAGTTCTAGTAGTCTCTGTGTTGAGCCTTTTGGCTCTTCCATATAAAGAATCATGTCATCTGCATATAGTGAGGAAACTCAGTTTTCACACTCTATGCTTAGTGCCCTTTGAGTGCCTAGGACTGAAATGAACCTGGTAGAGCATCCCACACAAACGAATGCTCCACATGCGGATTTCACATGCCACCAACTCCACATTCACAGGCAACTTCAGCGCCACAGCCGTTTTCAGATAGCCCTCAATGCAAAGGCTCTAGACGCAAATATTGGTGTGAGAGCTAATTCAATCAAGGAAACACTGCATGTTGGTGAAGGGCATATTGAAGAAGGATCAGCCAAGTGGTTCTTGTGGGAGAACAACTCCATTTGGCTCACTAACCTCACACACCATCAGGCTTCCAAGCAGCTCTCAAGGAAACTCAGTTTTCACACTCTATGTTTAGTGCCCTTTGAGTGCATTATCCAGGAATGAACCTGGTAGAACATCCCACACAAACGAATGCTCCACATGCGGGTTTCACATGCCACCAACTCCACATTCTCAGGCAACTTCAGCGCCACAGCCATTTTCAGATAGCCCTCAATGCAAAGGCTCTAGACGCAAATATTGGTGTGAGAGCTAATTCAATCAAGGAAACACTGCATGTTGGTGAAGGGCATATTGAAGAAGGATCAGCCGAGTGGTTTTTTGTGGGAGAACAACTCCATTTGGCTCACTAACTTCACACACCATCAGGCTTCCAAGCAGCTCTCAAGGAAACTCAGTTTTCACACTCTATGCTTAGTGCCCTTTGAGTGCATTATCTAGGAATGAACCTGGTAGAGCATCCCACACAAACGAATGCTCCACAAGCGGGTTTCACATGCCACCAACTCCACATTCACAGGCAAATTCAGCGCCACAGCCGTTTTCAGATAGCCCTCAATGCAAAGGCTCTAGACGCAAATATTGGTGTGAGAGCTAATTCAATCAAGGAAACACTGCATGTTGGTGAAGGGCATATTGAAGAAGGATCAGCCGAGTGGTTCTTGTGGGAGAACAACTCCATTTGGCTCACTAACTTCACACACCATCAGGCTTCCAAGCAGCTCTCAAGGAAACTCAGTTTTCACACTCTATGCTTAGTGCCCTTTGAGTGCATTATCTAGGAATGAACCTGGTAGAGCATGCCACACAAACGAATGCTCCATATGCGGTTTTCACATGCCACCAACTCCACATTGACAGGCAACTTCAGCGCCACAGCCGTTTTCAGATAGCCCTCAATGCAAAGGCTCTAGACGCAAATATTGGTGTGAGAGCTAATTCAATCAAGGAAACACTGCATGTTGGTGAAGGGCATATTGAAGAAGGATCAGCCGAGTGGTTCTTGTGGGAGAACAACTCCATTTGGCTCACTAACTTCACACACCATCAGGCTTCCAAGCAGCTCTCAAGGAAACTCAGTTTTCTTTTTTTTTTTTTTTAATTTTATTTTAAATTCATTAATTACATTGTATTATGTGACACAGTTTCATAGGTACTGGGATTCTCCCCACCCCTCCCCAAACCCTCCCACCATGGTGGATTCCTCCACCTTGTTGCATAACCACAGTTCAAGTTCGTTTGAGATTCCCCCATTGCAAGCATATACCAAACATAGAGTCCAGCATCTTATTGTCCAGTCAAGTTCAACGGCTTCTTAGGTATACTCTCTCTGGTCTGAAGACAGAGCCAGCAGAGTATCATCCCTATCAATTAAAAGCTCCAACCATCAGCAAAAATTTACATCATTATGGAATTAATTGACATAGTAATGAGTAACCAATATGGTAAAAGTAAATGCGATTTCTTATCCACCTTCTGTGACCACCTCATTGACATTTCAATTTTGGTTTATACACAACATATAACATTCATAACATAACTTGTTATACATAACATCATATCAAATTAAGGCAAACATGTGGTATTTAATCTTTTGGGATTGGCTCATTTCCCTTAGCATTATGGTTTCCAGTTTGGCCCATTTGGCCACAAAGAACTGCATTTTGTTTTTTTTAATAGCTGAGTAGTATTCCATGGAGTAGATGAACCATAGCTTTCTTATCCAATCCTCTGTTGATGGGCATTTTGGCTGCTTCCATGTTTTTGCAATTACTGATTGTGCTGCTATGAACATAGGAGTGCATGTTGGTTTCTCATAAAACAATTGTTCTGGATATATTCCTAGGAGTGCTATTACTGGGTCATACGGTATGTTGTATTTGAGTTGTTTGAATGTTCTCCATACTGATTTCCATAGAGGCTGTACCAGCCTGCAGCCCCACCAGCAGTGGAGTAGGGTTCCCTTTTCCCCGCAACCTCGCCAACAAGTGTTGTTGGTGCTTTTATTCATGTGGGCCAGTCTTACTGGCGTTAGGTGGTACCTCATTGATGTTTTAATTTGGATTTCCCTTATTGCCAGGGAACTTGAGCATTTTTTCATATGTTTATTTGCCATTTGGGTTTGTTCCTTTGTGAAGTGTTTGCCCATTTCCCGTGCCCATTTCTTGAGTGGCTTGTTTGTTTTGACATTTTGGTTGTTTTGTAGCTCTTTGTATATTCTGGAGATCAGCCCTCTATCACCTATGTCGTGTGCGAAGATCTTCTCCCATTCTGTGGGTTGCCTTTTTACTTTGTTGATTGTTTCTCTAGCTGTACAGAAGCTTCTTAGTTTGATGAGGTCCCACTTGTTTATTTTGGTCTTGATTTCTACTGCATTTGGAGTCTTTTTTAGGAAGTGAGGGCCTACCCCTAAGTGTTCCAGTGTGTTTCCAACATTTTCTTCCAAAAGTTTGAAGGTTTCTGGATGTAGGTTTAAATCTTTTATCCATTTGGATTTGATCTTAGTATATGGTGAGAGATGTGGGTCTATCTTTTTGTTTCTGCAGGCTATCAACCAGTTGTCCCAACAGCATTTATTGAACAGACCTTCCCATTTGCCTGGGTTGTCGTTTGTCTTTTTGTCAAAGATTATTTGGCTGTATTTGTGTGGGTTCCCATCTGGTGTTTCTATTCTGCTCCATTGATCTTCTTCTCTATTTTTTTGCCAGTACCAGGCTGTTTTGATAACCACTGCCCTATAGTATGTCCAGAGGTCTGGGACTGTGATTCCCCCTGCTAACTTCCTGTTCTTGAGAATGGTTCTAGCTATTCGTGGTTTTTTGTGTTTCCAGATGAACCTTTGAATCATTGTTTCCAGATCTGTGAAGAATGTTTTGGGCAATTTGATTGGGATTGCGTTGAATGTATATATTGCCTTTGGCAGTATAGACATTTTAATGATATTGATTTTACCTATCCAGGAGCATGGGATGTTACTCCATCTTTCTAGATCTTGTTCAATTTCTTTTTTAAGTAGTTTGTAGTTTTCCTCAAATAGGTCTCCAACATTTTTGGTTAGGTTAATTCCCAGATACTTCATGCTTTCCTTTGTTACTTTGAATGGTATCTTGCTGGTTAGATCTTTTTCCAACTTGGGGCTGTTAGCATACACTATGGCTGTTGATTTTTGTTCATTAATTTTGTACCCTGCCACTCTACCGAACTCTCGTATAAGTTCTAGTAGTCTCTGTGTTGAGCCTTTTGGCTCTTCCATATAAAGAATCATGTCATCTGCATATAGTGAGGAAACTCAGTTTTCACACTCTATGCTTAGTGCCCTTTGAGTGCCTAGGACTGAAATGAACCTGGTAGAGCATCCCACACAAACGAATGCTCCACATGCGGATTTCACATGCCACCAACTCCACATTCACAGGCAACTTCAGCGCCACAGCCGTTTTCAGATAGCCCTCAATGCAAAGGCTCTAGACGCAAATATTGGTGTGAGAGCTAATTCAATCAAGGAAACACTGCATGTTGGTGAAGGGCATATTGAAGAAGGATCAGCCAAGTGGTTCTTGTGGGAGAACAACTCCATTTGGCTCACTAACTTCACACACCATCAGGCTTCCAAGCAGCTCTCAAGGAAACTCAGTTTTCACACTCTATGCTTAGTGCCATTTGAGTGCCTAGGATTGAAATGAACCTGGTAGAGCATCCCACACAAACGAATGCTCCACATGCGGGTTTCACATGCCACCAACTCCACATTGACAGGCAACTTCAGCGCCACAGCCGTTTTCAGATAGCCCTCAATGCAAAGGCTCTAGACGCAAATATTGGTGTGGGGGATAATTCAATCAAGGAAACACTGCATGTTGGTGAAGGGCATATTGAAGAAGGATCAGCCGAGTGGTTCTTGTGGGAGAACTCCATTTGGCTCACTAACTTCACACACCATCAGGCTTCCAAGCAGCTCTCAAGGAAACTCAGTTTTCACACTCTATGCTTAGTGCCCTTTGAGTGCATTATCTAGGAATGAACCTGGTAGAGCATCCCACACAAACGAATGCTCCACATGCGGGTTTCACATGCCACCAACTCCACATTCACAGGCAACTTCAGCGCCACAGCCATTTTCAGATAGCCCTCAATGCAAAGGCTCTAGACGCAAATATTTGTATGAGAGCTAATTCAATCAAGGAAACACTGCATGTTGGTGAAGGGCATATTGAAGAAGGATCAGCCAAGTGGTTCTTGTGGGAGAACAACTCCATTTGGCTCACTAACTTCACACACCATCAGGCTTCCAAGCAGCTCTCAAGGAAACTCAGTTTTCACACTCTATGCTTAGTGCCCTTTGAGTGCATTATCTAGGAATGAACTGCATGTGGAGCATGCCACACAAACGAATGCTCCACATGCGGTTTTCACATGCCACCAACTCCACATTCACAGGCAACTTCGGCGCCACAGCCGTTTTCAGATAGCCCTCAATGCAAAGGCTCTAGACGCAAATATTGGTGTGAGAGCTAATTCAATCAAGGAAACACTGCATGTTGGTGAAGGGCATATTGAAGAAGGATCAGCTGAGTGGTTCTTGTGGGAGAACAACTCCATTTGGCTCACTAACTTCACACACCATCAGGCTTCCAAGCAGCTCTCAAGGAAACTCAGTTTTCACACTCTATGCTTAGTGCCCTTTGAGTGCATTATCTAGGAATGAACCTGGTAGAGCATCCCACACAAACGAATGCTCCACATGCGGGTTTCACATGCCACCAACTCCACATTGACAGGCAACTTCAGCACCACAGCCGTTTTCAGATAGCCCTCAATGCAAAGGCTCTAGACGCAAATATTGGTGTGAGAGCTAATTCAATCAAGGAAACACTGCATGTTTGTGAAGGGCATATTGAAGAAGGATCAGCCGAGTGGTTCTTGTGGGAGAACAACTCCATTTGGCTCACTAGCTTCACACACCATCAGGCTTCCAAGCAGCTCTCAAGGAAACTCAGTTTTCACACTCTATGCTTAGTGCCCTTTGAGTGCCTAGGACTGAAATGAAGCTTGGTGAGCATCCCACACAAACGAATGCTCCACATGCGGGTTTCACATGTCACCAACTCCACATTCACAGGCAACTTCAGCGCCACAGCCGTTTTCAGATAGCCCTCAATGCAAAGGCTCTAGACGCAAATATTTGTGTGAGAGCTAATTCAATCAAGGAAACACTGCATGTTGGTGAAGGGCATATTGAAGAAGGATCAGCCGAGTGGTTCTTGTGGGAGAACAACTCCATTTGGCTCACTAACTTCACACACCATCAGGCTTCCAAGCAGCTCTCAAGGAAACTCAGTTTTCACACTCTATGCTTAGTGCCCTTTGAGTGCATTATCTAGGAATGAACTGCATGTGGAGCATGCCACACAAACGAATGCTCCACATGCGGTTTTCACATGCCACCAACTCCACATTCACAGGCAACTTCGGCGCCACAGCCGTTTTCAGATAGCCCTCAATGCAAAGGCTCTAGACGCAAATATTGGTGTGAGAGCTAATTCAATCAAGGAAACACTGCATGTTGGTGAAGGGCATATTGAAGAAGGATCAGCCGAGTGGTTCTTGTGGGAGAACAACTCCATTTGGCTCACTAACTTCACACACCATCAGGCTTCCAAGCAGCTCTCAAGGAAACTCAGTTTTCACACTCTATGCTTAGTGCCCTTTGAGTGCATTATCTAGGAATGAACCTGGTAGAGCATCCCACACAAACGAATGCTCCACAAGCGGGTTTCACATGTCACCAACTCCACATTCACAGGCAACTTCAGCGCCACAGCCGTTTTCAGATAGCACTCAATGCAAAGGCTCTAGACGCAAATATTGGTGTGAGAGCTAATTCAATCAAGGAAACACTGCATGTTGGTGAAGGGCATATTGAAGAAGGATCAGCCGAGTGGTTCTTGTGGGAGAACAACTCCATTTGGCTCACTAACTTCACACACCATCAGGCTTCCAAGCAGCTCTCAAGGAAACTCAGTTTTCTTTTTTTTTTTTTAATTTTATTTTAAATTCATTAATTACATTGTATTATGTGACACAGTTTCATAGGTACTGGGATTCTCCCCACCCCTCCCCAAACCCTCCCACCATGGTGGATTCCTCCACCTTGTTGCATAACCACAGTTCAAGTTCGTTTGAGATTCCCCCATTGCAAGCATATACCAAACATAGAGTCCAGCATCTTATTGTCCAGTCAAGTTCAACGGCTTCTTAGGTATACTCTCTCTGGTCTGAAGACAGAGCCAGCAGAGTATCATCCCTATCAATTAAAAGCTCCAACCATCAGCAAAAATTTACATCATTATGGAATTAATTGACATAGTAATGAGTAACCAATATGGTAAAAGTAAATGCGATTTCTTATCCACCTTCTGTGACCACCTCATTGACATTTCAATTTTGGTTTATACACAACATATAACATTCATAACATAACTTGTTATACATAACATCATATCAAATTAAGGCAAACATGTGGTATTTAATCTTTTGGGATTGGCTCATTTCCCTTAGCATTATGGTTTCCAGTTTGGCCCATTTGGCCACAAAGAACTGCATTTTGTTTTTTTTAATAGCTGAGTAGTATTCCATGGAGTAGATGAACCATAGCTTTCTTATCCAATCCTCTGTTGATGGGCATTTTGGCTGCTTCCATGTTTTTGCAATTACTGATTGTGCTGCTATGAACATAGGAGTGCATGTTGGTTTCTCATAAAACAATTGTTCTGGATATATTCCTAGGAGTGCTATTACTGGGTCATACGGTATGTTGTATTTGAGTTGTTTGAATGTTCTCCATACTGATTTCCATAGAGGCTGTACCAGCCTGCAGCCCCACCAGCAGTGGAGTAGGGTTCCCTTTTCCCCGCAACCTCGCCAACAAGTGTTGTTGGTGCTTTTATTCATGTGGGCCAGTCTTACTGGCGTTAGGTGGTACCTCATTGATGTTTTAATTTGGATTTCCCTTATTGCCAGGGAACTTGAGCATTTTTTCATATGTTTATTTGCCATTTGGGTTTGTTCCTTTGTGAAGTGTTTGCCCATTTCCCGTGCCCATTTCTTGAGTGGCTTGTTTGTTTTGACATTTTGGTTGTTTTGTAGCTCTTTGTATATTCTGGAGATCAGCCCTCTATCACCTATGTCGTGTGCGAAGATCTTCTCCCATTCTGTGGGTTGCCTTTTTACTTTGTTGATTGTTTCTCTAGCTGTACAGAAGCTTCTTAGTTTGATGAGGTCCCACTTGTTTATTTTGGTCTTGATTTCTACTGCATTTGGAGTCTTTTTTAGGAAGTGAGGGCCTACCCCTAAGTGTTCCAGTGTGTTTCCAACATTTTCTTCCAAAAGTTTGAAGGTTTCTGGATGTAGGTTTAAATCTTTTATCCATTTGGATTTGATCTTAGTATATGGTGAGAGATGTGGGTCTATCTTTTTGTTTCTGCAGGCTATCAACCAGTTGTCCCAACAGCATTTATTGAACAGACCTTCCCATTTGCCTGGGTTGTCGTTTGTCTTTTTGTCAAAGATTATTTGGCTGTATTTGTGTGGGTTCCCATCTGGTGTTTCTATTCTGCTCCATTGATCTTCTTCTCTATTTTTTTGCCAGTACCAGGCTGTTTTGATAACCACTGCCCTATAGTATGTCCAGAGGTCTGGGACTGTGATTCCCCCTGCTAACTTCCTGTTCTTGAGAATGGTTCTAGCTATTCGTGGTTTTTTGTGTTTCCAGATGAACCTTTGAATCATTGTTTCCAGATCTGTGAAGAATGTTTTGGGCAATTTGATTGGGATTGCGTTGAATGTATATATTGCCTTTGGCAGTATAGACATTTTAATGATATTGATTTTACCGATCCAGGAGCATGGGATGTTACTCCATCTTTCTAGATCTTGTTCAATTTCTTTTTTAAGTAGTTTGTAGTTTTCCTCAAATAGGTCTCCAACATTTTTGGTTAGGTTAATTCCCAGATACTTCATGCTTTCCTTTGTTACTTTGAATGGTATCTTGCTGGTTAGATCTTTTTCCAACTTGGGGCTGTTAGCATACACTATGGCTGTTGATTTTTGTTCATTAATTTTGTACCCTGCCACTCTACCGAACTCTCGTATAAGTTCTAGTAGTCTCTGTGTTGAGCCTTTTGGCTCTTCCATATAAAGAATCATGTCATCTGCATATAGTGAGGAAACTCAGTTTTCACACTCTATGCTTAGTGCCCTTTGAGTGCCTAGGACTGAAATGAACCTGGTAGAGCATCCCACACAAACGAATGCTCCACATGCGGATTTCACATGCCACCAACTCCACATTCACAGGCAACTTCAGCGCCACAGCCGTTTTCAGATAGCCCTCAATGCAAAGGCTCTAGACGCAAATATTGGTGTGAGAGCTAATTCAATCAAGGAAACACTGCATGTTGGTGAAGGGCATATTGAAGAAGGATCAGCCAAGTGGTTCTTGTGGGAGAACAACTCCATTTGGCTCACTAACTTCACACACCATCAGGCTTCCAAGCAGCTCTCAAGGAAACTCAGTTTTCACACTCTATGCTTAGTGCCATTTGAGTGCCTAGGATTGAAATGAACCTGGTAGAGCATCCCACACAAACGAATGCTCCACATGCGGGTTTCACATGCCACCAACTCCACATTCACAGGCAACTTCAGCGCCACAGCCGTTTTCAGATAGCCCTCAATGCAAAGGCTCTAGACGCAAATATTGGTGTGGGGGATAATTCAATCAAGGAAACACTGCATGTTGGTGAAGGGCATATTGAAGAAGGATCAGCCGAGTGGTTCTTGTGGGAGAACTCCATTTGGCTCACTAACTTCACACACCATCAGGCTTCCAAGCAGCTCTCAAGGAAACTCAGTTTTCACACTCTATGCTTAGTGCCCTTTGAGTGCATTATCTAGGAATGAACCTGGTAGAGCATCCCACACAAACGAATGCTCCACATGCGGGTTTCACATGCCACCAACTCCACATTCACAGGCAACTTCAGCGCCACAGCCATTTTCAGATAGCCCTCAATGCAAAGGCTCTAGACGCAAATATTTGTATGAGAGCTAATTCAATCAAGGAAACACTGCATGTTGGTGAAGGGCATATTGAAGAAGGATCAGCCGAGTGGTTCTTGTGGGAGAACAACTCCATTTGGCTCACTAACTTCACACACCATCAGGCTTCCAAGCAGCTCTCAAGGAAACTCAGTTTTCACACTCTTTGCTTAGTGCCCTTTGAGTGCATTATCTAGGAATGAACTGCATGTGGAGCATGCCACACAAACGAATGCTCCACATGCGGTTTTCACATGCCACCAACTCCACATTCACAGGCAACTTCGGCGCCACAGCCGTTTTCAGATAGCCCTCAATGCAAAGGCTCTAGACGCAAATATTGGTGTGAGAGCTAATTCAATCAAGGAAACACTGCATGTTGGTGAAGGGCATATTGAAGAAGGATCAGCTGAGTGGTTCTTGTGGGAGAACAACTCCATTTGGCTCACTAACTTCACACACCATCAGGCTTCCAAGCAGCTCTCAAGGAAACTCAGTTTTCACACTCTATGCTTAGTGCCCTTTGAGTGCATTATCTAGGAATGAACCTGGTAGAGCATCCCACACAAACGAATGCTCCACATGCGGGTTTCACATGCCACCAACTCCACATTGACAGGCAACTTCAGCACCACAGCCGTTTTCAGATAGCCCTCAATGCAAAGGCTCTAGACGCAAATATTGGTGTGAGAGCTAATTCAATCAAGGAAACACTGCATGTTTGTGAAGGGCATATTGAAGAAGGATCAGCCGAGTGGTTCTTGTGGGAGAACAACTCCATTTGGCTCACTAGCTTCACACACCATCAGGCTTCCAAGCAGCTCTCAAGGAAACTCAGTTTTCACACTCTATGCTTAGTGCCCTTTGAGTGCCTAGGACTGAAATGAAGCTTGGTGAGCATCCCACACAAACGAATGCTCCACATGCGGGTTTCACATGTCACCAACTCCACATTCACAGGCAACTTCAGCGCCACAGCCGTTTTCAGATAGCCTTCAATGCAAAGGCTCTAGACGCAAATATTGGTGTGAGAGCTAATTCAATCAAGGAAACACTGCATGTTGGTGAAGGGCATATTGAAGAAGGATCAGCCGAGTGGTTCTTGTGGGAGAACAACTCCATTTGGCTCACTAACTTCACACACCATCAGGCTTCCAAGCAGCTCTCAAGGAAACTCAGTTTTCACACTCTATGTTTAGTGCCCTTTGAGTGCATTATCCAGGAATGAACCTGGTAGAACATCCCACACAAACGAATGCTCCACATGCGGGTTTCACATGCCACCAACTCCACATTCACAGGCAACTTCAGCGCCACAGCTGTTTTCAGATAGCCCTCAATGCAAAGGCTCTAGACGCAAATATTGGTGTGAGAGCTAATTCAATCAAGGAAACACTCCATGTTGGTGAAGGGCATATTGAAGAAGGATCAGCCGAGTGGTTCTTGTGGGAGAACAACTCCATTTGGCTCACTAACTTCACACACCATCAGGCTTCCAAGCAGCTCTCAAGGAAACTCAGTTTTCACACTCTATGCTTAGTGCCCTTTGAGTGCATTATCTAGGAATGAACTGCATGTGGAGCATGCCACACAAACGAATGCTCCACATGCGGTTTTCACATGCCACCAACTCCACATTCACAGGCAACTTCGGAGCCACAGCCGTTTTCAGATAGCCCTCAATGCAAAGGCTCTAGACGCAAATATTGGTGTGAGAGCTAATTCAATCAAGGAAACACTGCATGTTGGTGAAGGGCATATTGAAGAAGGATCAGCCGAGTGGTTCTTGTGGGAGAACAACTCCATTTGGCTCACTAACTTCACACACCATCAGGCTTCCAAGCAGCTCTCAAGGAAACTCAGTTTTCACACTCTATGCTTAGTGCCCTTTGAGTGCATTATCTAGGAATGAACCTGGTAGAGCATCCCACACAAACGAATGCTCCACATGCGGGTTTCACATGCCACCAACTCCACATTCACAGGCAACTTCGGCGCCACAGCCGTTTTCAGATAGCCCTCAATGCAAAGGCTCTAGACGCAAATATTGGTGTGAGAGCTAATTCAATCAAGGAAACACTGCATGTTGGTGAAGGGCATATTGAAGAAGGATCAGCCGAGTGGTTCTTGTGGGAGAACAACTCCATTTGGCTCACTAACTTCACACACCATCAGGCTTCCAAGCAGCTCTCAAGGAAACTCAGTTTTCACACTCTATGCTTAGTGCCCTTTGAGTGCATTATCTAGGAATGAACCTGGTAGAGCATCCCACACAAACGAATGCTCCACATGCGGGTTTCACATGCCACCAACTCCACATTCACAGGCAACTTCAGCACCACAGCCGTTTTCAGATAGCCCTCAATGCAAAGGCTCTAGACGCAAATATTGGTGTGAGAGCTAATTCAATCAAGGAAACACTGCATGTTGGTGAAGGGCATATTGAAGAAGGATCAGCTGAGTGGTTCTTGTGGGAGAACAACTCCATTTGGCTCACTAACTTCACACACCATCAGGCTTCCAAGCAGCTCTCAAGGAAACTCAGTTTTCACACTCTATGCTTAGTGCCCTTTGAGTGCATTATCTAGGAATGAACCTGGTAGAACATCCCACACAAACGAATGCTCCACATGCGGGTTTCACATGTCACCAACTCCACATTCAGAGGCAACTTCAGCGCCACAGCCGTTTTCAGATAGCCCTCAATGCAAAGGCTCTAGACGCAAATATTGGTGTGAGAGCTAATTCAATCAAGGAAACACTGCATGTTTGTGAAGGGCATATTGAAGAAGGATCAGCTGAGTGGTTCTTGTGGGAGAACAACTCCATTTGGCTCACTAACTTCACACACCATCAGGCTTCCAAGCAGCTCTCAAGGAAACTCAGTTTTAACACTCTATGCTTAGTGCCCTTTGAGTGCATTATCTAGGAATGAACCTGGTAGAGCATCCCACACAAACGAATGCTCCACATGCGGGTTTCACATGCCACCAACTCCACATTCACAGGCAACTTCAGCGCCACAGCCGTTTTCAGATAGCCCTCAATGCAAAGGCTCTAGACGCAAATATTGGTGTGAGAGCTAATTCAATCAAGGAAACACTGCATGTTGGTGAAGGGCATATTGAAGAAGGATCAGCCGAGTGGTTCTTGTGGGAGAACAACTCCATTTGGCTCACTAACTTCACACACCATCAGGCTTCCAAGCAGCTCTCAAGGAAACTCAGTTTTCACACTCTATGCTTAGTGCCCTTTGAGTGCATTATCCAGGAATGACCCTGGTAGAACATCCCACAAAAACGAATGCTCCACATGCGGGTTTCACATGCCACCAACTCCACATTCACAGGCAACTTCAGCGCCACAGCTGTTTTCAGATAGCCCTCAATGCAAAGGCTCTAGACGCAAATATTGGTGTGAGAGCTAATTCAATCAAGGAAACACTGCATGTTGGTGAAGGGCATATTGAAGAAGGATCAGCCGAGTGGTTCTTGTGGGAGAACAACTCCATTTGGCTCACTAACTTCACACACCATCAGGCTTCCAAGCAGCTCTCAAGGAAACTCAGTTTTCACACTCTATGCTTAGTGCCCTTTGAGTGCATTATCTAGGAATGAACCTGGTAGAGCATCCCATACAAACGAATGCTCCACATGCGGGTTTCACATGCCACCAACTCCACATTCTCAGGCAACTTCCGCGCCACAGCCATTTTCAGATAGCCCTCAATGCAAAGGCTCTAGACGCAAATATTTGTGTGAGAGCTAATTCAATCAAGGAAACACTGCATGTTGGTGAAGGGCATATTGAAGAAGGATCAGCCGAGTGGTTCTTGTGGGAGAACAACTGCATTTGGCTCACTAACTTCACACACCATCAGGCTTCCAAGCAGCTCTCAAGGAAACTCAGTTTTCACACTCTATGCTTAGTGCCCTTTGAGTGCATTATCTAGGAATGAACCTGGTAGAGCATCCCACACAAACGAATGCTCCACATGCGGGTTTCACATGCCACCAACTCCACATTCAGAGGCAACTTCAGCGCCACAGCCGTTTTCAGATAGCCCTCAATGCAAAGGCTCTAGACGCAAATATTGGTGTGAGAGCTAATTCAATCAAGGAAACACTGCATGTTGGTGAAGGGCATATTGAAGAAGGATCAGCCGAGTGGTTCTTGTGGGAGAACAACTCCATTTGGCTCACTAACTTCACACACCATCAGGCTTCCAAGCAGCTCTCAAGGAAACTCAGTTTTCACACTCTATGCTTAGTGCCCTTTGAGTGCCTAGGACTGAAATGAACCTGGTAGAGCATCCCACACAAACGAATGCTCCACATGCGGGTTTCACATGCCACCAACTCCACATTCTCAGGCAACTTCAGCGCCACAGCCGTTTTCAGATAGCCCTCAATGCAAAGGCTCTAGACGCAAATATTGGTGTGAGAGCTAATTCAATCAAGGAAACACTGCATGTTGGTGAAGGGCATATTGAAGAAGGATCAGCCGAGTGGTTCTTGTGGGAGAACAACTCCATTTGGCTCACTAACTTCACACACCATCAGGCTTCCAAGCAGCTCTCAAGGAAACTCAGTTTTCACACTCTATGCTTAGTGCCCTTTGAGTGCATTATCCAGGAATGAACCTGGTAGAGCATCCCACACAATCGAATGCTCCATATGCGGGTTTCACATGCCACCAACTCCACATTCAGAGGCAACTTCAGCGCCACAGCCGTTTTCAGATAGCCCTCAATGCAAAGGCTCTAGACGCAAATATTGGTGTGAGAGCTAATTCAATCAAGGAAACACTGCATGTTGGTGAAGGGCATATTGAAGAAGGATCAGCCGAGTGGTTCTTGTGGGAGAACAACTCCATTTGGCTCACTAACTTCACACACCATCAGGCTTCCAAGCAGCTCTCAAGGAAACTCAGTTTTCACACTCTATGCTTAGTGCCCTTTGAGTGCATTATCTAGGAATGAACCTGGTAGAACATCCCACACAAACGAATGCTCCACATGCGGGTTTCACATGCCACCAACTCCACATTCTCAGGCAACTTCAGCGCCACAGCCGTTTTCAGATAGCCCTCAATGCAAAGGCTCTAGACGCAAATATTGGTGTGAGAGCTAATTCAATCAAGGAAACACTGCATGTTGGTGAAGGGCATATTGAAGAAGGATCAGCCGAGTGGTTCTTGTGGGAGAACAACTCCATTTGGCTCACTAACTTCACACACCATCAGGCTTCCAAGCAGCTCTCAAGGAAACTCAGTTTTCACACTCTATGCTTAGTGCCCTTTGAGTGCATTATCTAGGAATGAACCTGGTAGAGCATCCCACACAAACGAATGCTCCACATGCGGGTTTCACATGCCACCAACTCCACATTCACAGGCAACTTCAGCACCACAGCCGTTTTCAGATAGCCCTCAATGCAAAGGCTCTAGACGCAAATATTGGTGTGAGAGCTAATTCAATCAAGGAAACACTGCATGTTGGTGAAGGGCATATTGAAGAAGGATCAGCCGAGTGGTTCTTGTGGGAGAACAACTCCATTTGGCTCACTAACTTCACACACCATCAGGCTTCCAAGCAGCTCTCAAGGATACTCAGTTTTCACACTCTATGCTTAGTGCCCTTTGAGTGCCTAGGACTGAAATGAAGCTTGGTGAGCATCCCACACAAACGAATGCTCCACATGCGGGTTTCACATGTCACCAACTCCACATTCACAGGCAACTTCAGCGCCACAGCTGTTTTCAGATAGCCCTCAATGCAAAGGCTCTAGACGCAAATATTTGTGTGAGAGCTAATTCAATCAAGGAAACACTGCATGTTGGTGAAGGGCATATTGAAGAAGGATCAGCCGAGTGGTTCTTGTGGGAGAACAACTCCATTTGGCTCCCTAACTTCACACACCATCAGGCTTCCAAGCAGCTCTCAAGGAAACTCAGTTTTCACACTCTATGCTTAGTGCCCTTTGAGTGCATTATCTAGGAATGAACCTGGTAGAACATCCCACACAAACGAATGCTCCACATGCGGGTTTCACATGTCACCAACTCCACATTCAGAGGCAACTTCAGCGCCACAGCCGTTTTCAGATAGCCCTCAATGCAAAGGCTCTAGACACAAATATTGGTGTGAGAGCTAATTCAATCAAGGAAACACTGCATGTTTGTGAAGGGCATATTGAAGAAGGATCAGCTGAGTGGTTCTTGTGGGAGAACAACTCCATTTGGCTCACTAACTTCACACACCATCAGGCTTCCAAGCAGCTCTCAAGGAAACTCAGTTTTCACACTCTATGCTTAGTGCCCTTTGAGTGCATTATCTAGGAATGAACCTGGTAGAGCATCCCACACAAACGAATGCTCCACATGCGGGTTTCACATGCCACCAACTCCACATTCACAGGCAACTTCAGCGCCACAGCCGTTTTCAGATAGCCCTCAATGCAAAGGCTCTAGACGCAAATATTGGTGTGAGAGCTAATTCAATCAAGGAAACACTGCATGTTGGTGAAGGGCATATTGAAGAAGGATCAGCCGAGTGGTTCTTGTGGGAGAACAACTCCATTTGGCTCACTAACTTCACACACCATCAGGCTTCCAAGCAGCTCTCAAGGAAACTCAGTTTTCACACTCTATGCTTAGTGCCCTTTGAGTGCATTATCCAGGAATGAACCTGGTAGAACATCCCACAAAAACGAATGCTCCACATGCGGGTTTCACATGCCACCAACTCCACATTCACAGGCAACTTCAGCGCCACAGCTGTTTTCAGATAGCCCTCAATGCAAAGGCTCTAGACGCAAATATTGGTGTGAGAGCTAATTCAATCAAGGAAACACTGCATGTTGGTGAAGGGCATATTGAAGAAGGATCAGCCGAGTGGTTCTTGTGGGAGAACAACTGCATTTGGCTCACTAACTTCACACACCATCAGGCTTCCAAGCAGCTCTCAAGGAAACTCAGTTTTCACACTCTATGCTTAGTGCCCTTTGAGTGCATTATCTAGGAATGAACCTGGTAGAGCATCCCATACAAACGAATGCTCCACATGCGGGTTTCACATGCCACCAACTCCACATTCTCAGGCAACTTCCGCGCCACAGCCATTTTCAGATAGCCCTCAATGCAAAGGCTCTAGACGCAAATATTTGTGTGAGAGCTAATTCAATCAAGGAAACACTGCATGTTGGTGAAGGGCATATTGAAGAAGGATCAGCCGAGTGGTTCTTGTGGGAGAACAACTCCATTTGGCTCACTAACTTCACACACCATCAGGCTTCCAAGCAGCTCTCAAGGAAACTCAGTTTTCACACTCTATGCTTAGTGCCCTTTGAGTGCATTATCTAGGAATGAACCTGGTAGAGCATCCCACACAAACGAATGCTCCACATGCGGGTTTTCACATGCCACCAACTCCACATTCACAGGCAACTTCGGCGCCACAGCCGTTTTCAGATCGCCCTCAATGCAAAGGCTCTAGACGCAAATATTGGTGTGAGAGCTAATTCAATCAAGGAAACACTGCATGTTGGTGAAGGGCATATTGAAGAAGGATCAGCCGAGTGGTTTTTTGTGGGAGAACAACTCCATTTGGCTCACTAACTTCACACACCATCAGGCTTCCAAGCAGCTCTCAAGGAAACTCAGTTTTCACACTCTATGCTTAGTGCCCTTTGAGTGCATTATCTAGGAATGAACCTGGTAGAGCATCCCACACAAACGAATGCTCCACATGCGGTTTTCACATGCCACCAACTCCACATTCACAGGCAACTTCGGCGCCACAGCCGTTTTCAGATAGCCCTCAATGCAAAGGCTCTAGACGCAAATATTGGTGTGAGAGCTAATTCAATCAAGGAAACACTGCATGTTGGTGAAGGGCATATTGAAGAAGGATCAGCCGAGTGGTTCTTGTGGGAGAACAACTCCATTTGGCTCACTAACTTCACACACCATCAGGCTTCCAAGCAGCTCTCAAGGAAACTCAGTTTTCACACTCTATGCTTAGTGCCCTTTGAGTGCATTATCTAGGAATGAACCTGGTAGAACATCCCACACAAACGAATGCTCCACATGCGGGTTTCACATGTCACCAACTCCACATTCAGAGGCAACTTCAGCGCCACAGCCGTTTTCAGATAGCCCTCAATGCAAAGGCTCTAGACACAAATATTGGTGTGAGAGCTAATTCAATCAAGGAAACACTGCATGTTTGTGAAGGGCATATTGAAGAAGGATCAGCTGAGTGGTTCTTGTGGGAGAACAACTCCATTTGGCTCACTAACTTCACACACCATCAGGCTTCCAAGCAGCTCTCAAGGAAACTCAGTTTTCACACTCTATGCTTAGTGCCCTTTGAGTGCATTATCTAGGAATGAACCTGGTAGAGCATCCCACACAAACGAATGCTCCACATGCGGGTTTCACATGCCACCAACTCCACATTGACAGGCAACTTCAGCACCACAGCCGTTTTCAGATAGCCCTCAATGCAAAGGCTCTAGACGCAAATATTGGTGTGAGAGCTAATTCAATCAAGGAAACACTGCATGTTGGTGAAGGGCATATTGAAGAAGGATCAGCCGAGTGGTTCTTGTGGGAGAACAACTCCATTTGGCTCACTAACTTCACACACCATCAGGCTTCCAAGCAGCTCTCAAGGAAACTCAGTTTTCACACTCTATGCTTAGTGCCCTTTGAGTGCATTATCCAGGAATGAACCTGGTAGAACATCCCACAAAAACGAATGCTCCACATGCGGGTTTCACATGCCACCAACTCCACATTCACAGGCAACTTCAGCACCACAGCTGTTTTCAGATAGCCCTCAATGCAAAGGCTCTAGACGCAAATATTGGTGTGAGAGCTAATTCAATCAAGGAAACACTGCATGTTGGTGAAGGGCATATTGAAGAAGGATCAGCCGAGTGGTTCTTGTGGGAGTACAACTCCATTTGGCTCACTAACTTCACACACCATCAGGCTTCCAAGCAGCTCTCAAGGAAACTCAGTTTTCACACTCTATGCTTAGTGCCCTTTGAGTGCATTATCTAGGAATGAACCTGGTAGAGCATCCCATACAAACGAATGCTCCACATGCGGGTTTCACATGCCACCAACTCCACATTCTCAGGCAACTTCCGCGCCACAGCCATTTTCAGATAGCCCTCAATGCAAAGGCTCTAGACGCAAATATTTGTGTGAGAGCTAATTCAATCAAGGAAACACTGCATGTTGGTGAAGGGCATATTGAAAAAGGATCAGCCGAGTGGTTCTTGTGGGAGAACAACTCCATTTGGCTCACTAACTTCACACACCATCAGGCTTCCAAGCAGCTCTCAAGGAAACTCAGTTTTCACACTCTATGCTTAGTGCCCTTTGAGTGCATTATCTAGGAATGAACCTGGTAGAGCATCCCACACAAACGAATGCTCCACATGCGGGTTTTCACATGCCACCAACTCCACATTCACAGGCAACTTCGGCGCCACAGCCGTTTTCAGATAGCCCTCAATGCAAAGGCTCTAGACGCAAATATTGGTGTGAGAGCTAATTCAATCAAGGAAACACTGCATGTTGGTGAAGGGCATATTGAAGAAGGATCAGCCGAGTGGTTTTTTGTGGGAGAACAACTCCATTTGGCTCACTAACTTCACACACCATCAGGCTTCCAAGCAGCTCTCAAGGAAACTCAGTTTTCACACTCTATGCTTAGTGCCCTTTGAGTGCATTATCTAGGAATGAACCTGGTAGAGCATCCCACACAAACGAATGCTCCACATGCGGTTTTCACATGCCACCAACTCCACATTCACAGGCAACTTCGGCGCCACAGCCGTTTTCAGATAGCCCTCAATGCAAAGGCTCTAGACGCAAATATTGGTGTGAGAGCTAATTCAATCAAGGAAACACTGCATGTTGGTGAAGGGCATATTGAAGAAGGATCAGCCGAGTGGTTCTTGTGGGAGAACAACTCCATTTGGCTCACTAACTTCACACACCATCAGGCTTCCAAGCAGCTCTCAAGGAAACTCAGTTTTCACACTCTATGCTTAGTGCCCTTTGAGTGCCTCGGACTGAAATGAACCTGGTAGAGCATCCCACACAAACGAATGCTCCACATGCGGGTTTCACATGCCACCAACTCCACATTCACAGGCAACTTCAGCGCCACAGCCGTTTTCAGATAGCCCTCAACGCAAAGGCTCTAGACGCAAATATTGGTGTGAGAGCTAATTCAATCAAGGAAACACTGCATGTTGGTGAAGGGCATATTGAAGAAGGATCAGCCGAGTGGTTCTTGTGGGAGAACAACTCCATTTGGCTCACTAACTTCACACACCATCAGGCTTCCAAGCAGCTCTCAAGGAAACTCAGTTTTCACACTCTATGCTTAGTGCCCTTTGAGTGCATTATCCAGGAATGAACCTGGTAGAGCATCCCACACAAACGAATGCTCCACATGCGGGTTTCACATGCCACCAACTCCACATTGACAGGCAACTTCAGCGCCACAGCTGTTTTCAGATAGCCCTCAATGCAAAGGCTCTAGACGCAAATATTGGTGTGAGAGCTAATTCAATCAAGGAAACACTGCATGTTGGTGAAGGGCATATTGAAGAAGGATCAGCCGAGTGGTTCTTGTGGGAGAACAACTCCATTTGGCTCCCTAACTTCACACACCATCAGGCTTCCAAGCAGCTCTCAAGGAAACTCAGTTTTCACACTCTATGCTTAGTGCCCTTTGAGTGCATTATCTAGGAATGAACCTGGTAGAGCATCCCACACAAACGAATGCTCCACATGCGGGTTTCACATGCCACCAACTCCACATTGACAGGCAACTTCAGCACCACAGCCGTTTTCAGATAGCCCTCAATGCAAAGGCTCTAGACGCAAATATTGGTGTGAGAGCTAATTCAATCAAGGAAACACTGCATGTTGGTGAAGGGCATATTGAAGAAGGATCAGTCGAGTGGTTCTTGTGGGAGAACAACTCCATTTGGCTCACTAACTTCACACACCATCAGGCTTCCAAGCAGCTCTCAAGGATACTCAGTTTTCACACTCTATGCTTAGTGCCCTTTGAGTGCCTAGGACTGAAATGAAGCTTGGTGAGCATCCCACACAAACGAATGCTCCACATGCGGGTTTCACATGTCACCAACTCCACATTCACAGGCAACTTCAGCGCCACAGCCGTTTTCAGATAGCCCTCAATTCAAAGGCTCTAGATGCAAATATTTGTGTGAGAGCTAATTCAATCAAGGAAACACTGCATGTTGGTGAAGGGCATATTGAAGAAGGATCAGCCGAGTGGTTCTTGTGGGAGAACAACTCCATTTGGCTCACTAACTTCACACACCATCAGGCTTCCAAGCAGCTCTCAAGGAAACTCAGTTTTCACACTCTATGCTTAGTGCCCTTTGAGTGCATTATCTAGGAATGAACCTGGTAGAGCATCCCATACAAACGAATGCTCCACATGCGGGTTTCACATGCCACCAACTCCACATTATCAGGCAACTTCAGCGCCACAGCCATTTTCAGATAGCCCTCAATGCAAAGGCTCTAGACGCAAATATTGGTGTGAGAGCTAATTCAATCAAGGAAACACTGCATGTTGGTGAAGGGCATATTGAAGAAGGATCAGCCGAGTGGTTCTTGTGGGAGAACAACTCCATTTGGCTCACTAACTTCACACACCATCAGGCTTCCAAGCAGCTCTCAAGGAAACTCAGTTTTCACACTCTATGCTTAGTGCCCTTTGAGTGCATTATCTAGGAATGAACCTGGTAGAGCATCCCACACAAACGAATGCTCCACATGCGGGTTTCACATGCCACCAACTCCACATTCAGAGGCAACTTCAGCGCCACAGCCGTTTTCAGATAGCCCTCAATGCAAAGGCTCTAGACGCAAATATTGGTGTGAGAGCTAATTCAATCAAGGAAACACTGCATGTTGGTGAAGGGCATATTGAAGAAGGATCAGCCGAGTGGTTCTTGTGGGAGAACAACTCCATTTGGCTCACTAACTTCACACACCATCAGGCTTCCAAGCAGCTCTCAAGGAAACTCAGTTTTCACACTCTATGCTTAGTGCCCTTTGAGTGCCTAGGACTGAAATGAACCTGGTAGAGCATCCCACACAAACGAATGCTCCACATGCGGGTTTCACATGCCACCAACTCCACATTCTCAGGCAACTTCAGCGCCACAGCCGTTTTCAGATAGCCCTCAATGCAAAGGCTCTAGACGCAAATATTGGTGTGAGAGCTAATTCAATCAAGGAAACACTGCATGTTGGTGAAGGGCATATTGAAGAAGGATCAGCCGAGTGGTTCTTGTGGGAGAACAACTCCATTTGGCTCACTAACTTCACACACCATCAGGCTTCCAAGCAGCTCTCAAGGAAACTCAGTTTTCACACTCTATGCTTAGTGCCCTTTGAGTGCATTATCCAGGAATGAACCTGCTAGAGCATCCCACACAATCGAATGCTCCATATGCGGGTTTCACATGCCACCAACTCCACATTCAGAGGCAACTTCAGCGCCACAGCCGTTTTCAGATAGCCCTCAATGCAAAGGCTCTAGACGCAAATATTGGTGTGAGAGCTAATTCAATCAAGGAAACACCGCATGTTGGTGAAGGGCATATTGAAGAAGGATCAGCCGAGTGGTTCTTGTGGGAGAACAACTCCATTTGGCTCACTAACTTCACACACCATCAGGCTTCCAAGCAGCTCTCAAGGAAACTCAGTTTTCACACTCTATGCTTAGTGCCCTTTGAGTGCATTATCTAGGAATGAACCTGGTAGAGCATCCCACACAAACGAATGCTCCACATGCGGGTTTCACATGCCACCAACTCCACATTCTCAGGCAACTTCAGCGCCACAGCCGTTTTCAGATAGCCCTCAATGCAAAGGCTCTAGACGCAAATATTGGTGTGAGAGCTAATTCAATCAAGGAAACACTGCATGTTGGTGAAGGGCATATTGAAGAAGGATCAGCCAAGTGGTTCTTGTGGGAGAACAACTCCATTTGGCTCACTAACTTCACACACCATCAGGCTTCCAAGCAGCTCTCAAGGAAACTCAGTTTTCACACTCTATGCTTAGTGCCCTTTGAGTGCATTATCTAGGAATGAACCTGGTAGAGCATCCCACACAAACGAATGCTCCACATGCGGGTTTCACATGCCACCAACTCCACATTCTCAGGCAACTTCAGCGCCACAGCCGTTTTCAGATAGCCCTCAATGCAAAGGCTCTAGACGCAAATATTGGTGTGAGAGCTAATTCAATCAAGGAAACACTGCATGTTTGTGAAGGGCATATTGAAGAAGGATCAGCTGAGTGGTTCTTGTGGGAGAACAACTCCATTTGGCTCACTAACTTCACACACCATCAGGCTTCCAAGCAGCTCTCAAGGAAACTCAGTTTTCACACTCTATGCTTAGTGCCCTTTGAGTGCATTATCTAGGAATGAACCTGGTAGAGCATCCCACACAAACGAATGCTCCACATGCGGGTTTCACGTGCCACCAAATCCACTTTCTCAGGCAACTTCAGCGCCACAGCCGTTTTCAGATAACCCTCAATGCAAAGTCTCTAGATGCAAATATTTGTGTGAGAGCTAATTCAATCAAGGAAACACTGCATGTTGGTGAAGGGCATATTGAAGAAGGATCAGCCGAGTGGTTCTTGTGGGAGAACAACTCCATTTGGCTCACTAACTTCACACACCATCAGGCTTCCAAGCAGCTCTCAAGGAAACTCAGTTTTCACACTCTATGCTTAGTGCCCTTTGAGTGCATTATCTAGGAATGAACCTGGTAGAGCATCCCACACAAACGAATGCTCCACATGCGGGTTTCACATGCCACCAACTCCACATTCTCAGGCAACTTCAGCGCCACAGCCGTTTTCAGATAGCCCTCAATGCAAAGGCTCTAGACGCAAATATTGGTGTGAGAGCTAATTCAATCAAGGAAACACTGCATATTGGTGAAGGGCATATTGAAGAAGGATCAGCCGAGTGGTTCTTGTGGGAGAACAACTGCATTTGGCTCACTAACTTCACACACCATCAGGCTTCCAAGCAGCTCTCAAGGAAACTCAGTTTTCACACTCTATGCTTAGTGCCCTTTGAGTGCATTATCTAGGAATGAACCTGGTAGAGCATCCCACACAAACGAATGCTCCACATGCGGGTTTCACATGCCACCAACTCCACATTCACAGGCAACTTCAGCGCCAGAGCCATTTTCAGATAGCCCTCAATGCAAAGGCTCTAGACACAAATATTGGTGTGAGAGCTAATTCAATCAAGGAAACACTGCATGTTGGTGAAGGGCATATTGAAGAAGGATCAGCCGAGTGGTTCTTGTGGGAGAACAACTCCATTTGGCTCACTAACTTCACACACCATCAGGCTTCCAAGCAGCTCTCAAGGAAACTCAGTTTTCACACTCTATGCTTACTGCCCTTTGAGTACCTAGGACTGAAAAGAAGGTTGGTGAGCATCCCACACAAACGAATGCTCCACTTGCGGGTTTCACATACCACCAACTGCACATTCACAGGCAAATTCAGCGCCACAGCCGTTTTCAGATAGCCCTCAATGCAAAGGCTCTAGACGCAAATATTGGTGTGAGAGCTAATTCAATCAAGGAAACACTGCATGTTGGTGAAGGGCATATTGAAGAAGGATCAGCTGAGTGGTTCTTGTGGGAGAACAACTCCATTTGGCTCACTAACTTCACACACCATCAGGCTTCCAAGCAGCTCTCAAGGAAACTCAGTTTTCACACACTATGCTTAGTGCCTTTTGAGTGCTTTGAAATGCAAGGCTCTTACATCAACTTCGGCTTTAAATACATGTTAGCTATAGGGACGCAAAACAACATGTGGATGTGGCTTTTACTCAACATGAAAGGGCGCATGTTTCTTGATTGAGACCAACCCCACTCAAGTCGCTAACCTCACACACTTACACCATTAGACCCGTTTCGCACGAAAACCCTTTTGGTCACATTGTGCATATTTGTCATAAAACGCACTGTTTTGAAATTGAGCTTTATGAGAATTCCAGACAAAGCTGTAACTGCTCCATTGAAATGCAATGAACTCCACGTTCAGAGATACCTTCATCGCCAAGGCAATTTTCAGCTAGCCTTGAAATGCAAGGCTCTGGCATCAGCTCCAGCACTAAGTACATGCAAGCTATACGGACAAAACACAGCATGTGGATGAGGCTTTATTCAACACAAAAGGGCACAATGTTTCTTGTCTGTGACCAACTCCACTCAGGTCACTAACCTCACACACCATCACCATTAGACCCGTTTCGCACGAAAAACCTGTTTCGTAACACTGTGCATATTTGTCATAAAACGCACTGTGTTGAAATTGAGCTTTATGAGAATTCCACACAAAGCAAAGCTGCAACTGCTCCATTGAAATGCAACGAACTCCATGTTCAGAGATACTTCCATCGCCAAGGCAATTTTCAGCTAGCCTTGAAATGCAAGGCTCTGGCATCAGCTCCAGCACCAAGTACATGTTAGCTATAGGGACACAACACAGCATGTGGATGAGGCTTTTACTCAACACGAAAGGGCACAATGTTTCTTGTGTGAGACCAACTCCACTCAAGTCGCTAACCTCACACACTTACACCATTAGACCCGTTTCGCACGAAAAACCTTTTGGTCACACTGTGCATATTTGTCATAAAACGCACTGTTTTGAAATTGAGCTTTATGAGAATTCCAGACAAAGCAAAGCTGTAACTGCTCCATTGAAATGCAATGAACTCCACGTTCAGAGATACCTTCATCGCCAAGGCAATTTTCAGCTAGCCTTGAAATGCAAGGCTCTGGCATCAGCTCCAGCACTAAATACATGCAAGCTATACGGACACAACACAGCATGTGGATGAGGCTTTATTCAACACAAAAGGGCACAATGTTTCTTGTGTGATACCAACTCCACTCAGGTCACTAACCTCACACACCAGCACCATTACACCCGTTTCGCACGAAAAAACAGTTTCGTCACAGTGTGTGTAATGGTCATAGAACGCATTGCAGTGAAAACTGTTTTATTGCATATACACCACAAAGCAAAGCTGTAACTGCTCCATTGAAGTGCAACCAACTCCACGTTCAGAGAGCACTTCATCACCAAGGCAATTTTCAGTTAGCTTTGAAATGGAAGGCTCTTACATCAACTTCGGCTTTAAATACATGTTCGCTATACGGACTAAACACAGCATGTGGATGAGGCTTTTACTCAACATCAATGGGCAGAGAGTTTCTTGTGTGAGACCAACTCCACTCAGATCACTAACCTCACACACCATCACCATTAGACCCGTTTCGCACGAAAACCCTGTTTCGTAACACTGAGCATATTTGCCATAAAACGCACTTTGTGAAAATTGAGCTTTATACGATTCCAGACAAAGCAAAGCAGTAACTGCTCCATTGAAATGCAATTAACTCCACGTTCAGAGATACTTCCATCGCCAAGGCAATTTTCAGTTAGCCTTGAAATGCAAGGCTCTGGCATCAGCTCCAGCACCAAGTACTTGCAAGCTATACGGACTAAACACAGCATGTGGATGAGGCTTTTACTCAACATCAATGGGCAGAGAGTTTCTTGTGTGAGACCAACTCAACTCAGGTCACTAATCTCACACACCATCACCATTAGACCCGTTTCGCACGAAAACCCTATTCCATAACACTGAGCATATTTGCCATAAAACGCACTGTGTTGAAATTGAGCTTTATGAGAATTCCACAAAAAGCAAAGCTGCAACTGCTCCATTGAAATGCAACGAACTCCATGTTCAGAGATACTTCCATCGCCAAGGCAATTTTCAGCTAGCCTTGAAATGCAAGGCTCTGGCATCAGCTCCAGCACCAAGTACATGTTAGCTATAGGGACACAGCACAGCATGTGGATGAGGCTGTTATTCAACACGAAAGGGCACAATGTTTCTTGTGTGAGAACAACTCCACTCAAGTCGCTAACCTCACACACCATCACCATTAGACCCGTTTCGCACGAAAAACCTTTTGGTCACACTGTGCATGTTTGTCATAAAACGCACTGTTTTGAAATTGAGCTTTATGAGAATTCCACACAAAGCAATGCTGTAAATGCTCTATTGAAATGCAATGAACTCCACGTTCAGAGATACCTTCATCGCCAAGGCAATTTTCACCTAGCCTTGAAATGCAAGGCAATGGCATCAGCTCCAGCACTAAATACATGCAAGATATACGGACACAACACAGCATGTGGATGAGGCTTTTACTCAAGACGAAAGGGCACAATGTTTCTTGTGTGTGACCAACTCCACTCAGGTCACTAACCTCACACACCAGCACCATTACACCCGTTTCGCACGAAAAACAGTTTCGTCACAGTGTGTGTAATGGTCATAGAACGCATTGCAATGAAAACTGGTTTATTGCGTGTACACCACAAAGCAAAGCTGTAACTGCTCCATTGAAGTGCAACCAACTCCACGTTCAGAGAGCACTTCATCACCAAGGCAATTTTCAGTTAGCTTTGAAATGGAAGGCTCTTACATCAACTTCGGCTTTAAATACATGTTCGCTATACGGACTAAACAGCATGTGGATGAGGCTTTTACTCAACATCAATGGGCAGAGAGTTTCTTGTGTGAGACCAACTCCACTCAGGTCACTAACCTCACACACCATCACCATTAGACCCGTTTTGCACGAAAAACCTGTTTCGTAACACTGAGCATATTTGCCATAAAACGCACTGTGTTGAAATTGAGCTTTATGAGAATTCCACAAAAAGCAAAGCTGTAACTGCTCCATTGAAATGCAACGAACTCCATGTTCAGAGATACTTCCATCGCCAAGGCAATTTTCAGCTAGCCTTGAAATGCAAGGCTCTGGCATCAGCTCCAGCACCAAGTACATGTTAGCTATAGGGACACAGCACAGCATGTGGATGAGGCTGTTATTCAACACGAAAGGGCACAATGTTTCTTGTGTGAGAACAACTCCACTCAAGTCGCTAACCTCACACACCATCACCATTAGACCCGTTTCGCACGAAAACCCTTTTGGTCACACTGTGCATATTTGTCATAAAACGCACTGTTTTGAAATTGAGCTTTATGAGAATTCCAGACAAAGCAAAGCTGTAACTGCTCCATTGAAATGCAATGAACTCCACGTTCAGAGATACCTTCATCGCCAAGGCAATTTTCAGCTAGCCTTGAAATGCAAGGCTCTGGCATCAGCTCCAGCACCAAGTACATGTTAGCTATAGGGACACACCACAGCATGTGGATGAGGCTTTTACTCAACACGAAAGGGCACAATGTTTCTTGTGTGAGACCAACTCCACTCACGACACTAATCTCACACACCATCACCATTAGACCCGTTTCGCACGAAAACCCTGCTTTGTAACTCTGTGCGTATTTTCCATAAAACGCACTGTGTGAAAATTGAGCTTTATACGATTCCAGACAAAGCAAAGCAGTAACTGCTCCATTGAAATGCAACGAACTCCATGTTCAGAGATACTTCCATCGCCAAGGCAATTTTCAGCTAGCCTTGAAATGCAAGGCTCTGACATCAGTTCCAGCACCAAGTACATGCAAGCTATACGGACACAACACAGCATGTGGATGAGGCTTTTACTCAACATCAATGGGCAGAGAGTTTCTTGTGTGAGACCAACTCCACTCAGGTCACTAACCTCACACACCATCACAATTAGACCCGTTTTGCACGAAAAACCTGTTTCGTAACACTGAGCATATTTGCCATAAAACGCACTGTGTTGAAATTGAGCTTTATGAGAATTCCACAAAAAGCAAAGCTGCAACTGCTCCATTGAAATGCAACGAACTCCATGTTCAGAGATACTTCCATCGCCAAGGCAATTTTCAGCTAGCCTTGAAATGCAAGGCTCTGGCATCAGCTCCAGCACCAAGTACATGTTAGTTATAGGGACACAGCACAGCATGTGGATGAGGCTGTTATTCAACACGAAAGGGCACAATGTTTCTTGTGTGAGAACAACTCCACTCAAGTCGCTAACCTCACACACCATCACCATTAGACCCGTTTCGCACGAAAAACCTTTTGGTCACACTGTGCATATTTGTCATAAAACGCACTGTTTTGAAATTGAGCTTTATGAGAATTCCACACAAAGCAAAGCTGTAACTGCTCCATTGAAATGCAATGAACTCCACGTTCAGAGATACCTTCATCGCCAAGGCAATTTTCAGCTAAAGTTGAAATGCAGGTCTCTTCCTTCAACTTCAGCTTTAAATGCATGCTAGCTATACGGACACAACACAGCATGTGGATGAGGCTTTATTCAACACAAAAGGGCACAATGTTTCTTGTGTGTGACCAACTCCACTCAGGTCACTAACCTCACACACCATCACCATTAGACCCGTTTTGCACGAAAAACCTGTTTCGTAACACTGAGCATATTTGCCATAAAACGCACTGTGTGAAAATTGAGCTTTATACGATTCCAGACAAAGCAAAGCTGTAACTGCTCCATTGAAATGCAATGAACTCCACGTTCAGAGATACCTTCATCGCCAAGGCAATTTTCAGCTAGCCTTGAAATGCAAGGCTCTGGCATCAGCTCCAGCACTAAGTACATGCAAGCTATAGGGACAAAGCACAGCATGTGGATGAGGCTTTTACTCAACACGAAAGGGCACAATGTTTCTTGTGTGAGACCAACTCCACTCACGACACTAATCTCACACACCATCACCATTAGACCCGTTTCGCACGAAAACCCTGCTTTGTAACTCTGTGCGTATTTGCCATAAAACGCACTTTGTGAAAATTGAGCTTTGTACGATTCCAGACAAAGCAAAGCAGTAACTGCTCCATTGAAATGCAACGAACTCCATGTTCAGAGATACCTTCATCGCCAAGGCAATTTTCAGCTAGCCTTGAAATGCAAGGCTCTGGCATCAGCTCCAGCACTAAGTACATGCAAGCTATAGGGACAAAGCACAGCATGTGGATGTAGCTTTTCTTCAACACGAAAGGGCACAATGTTTCTTTTGTGAGACCAACTCCACTCAAGTCACTAACCTCACACACTTACACATTTGACCCGTTTCGCACGAAAACCCTGTTTGTTCACATTGTGCATATTTGGCATAAAACGCACTGTGTTGAAATTGAGCTTTATGAGAATTCCACAAAAAGCAAAGCTGTAACTGCTCCATTGAAATGCAATGAACTCCACGTTCAGAGATACCTTCATCGCCAAGGCAATTTTCAGCTAGCCTTGAAATGCAAGACTCTGGCATCAGCTCCAGCACCAAGTACATGTTAGGTATAGGGACACAACACAGCATGTGGATGAGGCTTTTACTCAACACGAAAGGGCACAATGTTTCTTGTGTGAGACCAACTCCACTCCCGACACTAATCTCACACACCATCACCATTAGACCCGTTTCGCACGAAAACCCTGCTTTGTAACTCTGTGCGTATTTGCCATAAAACGCACTGTGTGAAAATTGAGCTTTATACGATTCCAGACAAAGCAAAGCAGTAACTGCTCCATTGAAATGCAACGAATTCCACGTTCAGAGATACCTTCATCGCCAAGGCAATTTTCAGCTAGCCTTGAAATGCAAGGCTCTGGCATCAGCTCCAGCACCAAGTACATGTTAGCTATAGGGACACAGCACAGCATGTGGATGAGGCTGTTACTCAACACGAAAGGGCACAATGTTTCTTGTGTGAGACCAACTCCACTCAAGTCGCTAACCTCACACACTTACACCATTAGACCCGTTTCGCAAAAAAACCCTGTTTGGTCACACTGTGCATATTTGTCATAAAACGCACTGTTTTGAAATTGAGCTTTATGAGAATTCCAGACAAAGCAAAGCTGTAACTGCTCCATTGAAATGCAATGAACTCCACGTTCAGAGATACCTTCATCGCCAAGGCAATTTTCAGCTAGCCTTGAAATGCAAGGCTCTGGCATCAGCTCCAGCACTAAATACATGCAAGATATACGGACACAACACAGCATGTGGATGAGGCTTTATTCAACACAAAAGGGCACAATGTTTCTTGTGTGAGACCAACTCCACTCAGGTCACTAACCTCACACACCAGCACCATTACACCCGTTTCGCACGAAAAAACAGTTTCGTCACAGTGTGTGTAATGGTCATAGAACGCATTGCAGTGAAAACTGTTTTATTGCGTATACACCACAAAGCAAACCTGTAACTGCTCCATTGAAGTGCAACCAACTCCACGTTCAGAGAGCACTTCATCACCAAGGCAATTCAGTTAGCTTTGAAATGGAAGGCTCTTACATCAACTTCGGCTTTAAATACATGTTCGCTATACGGACTAAACACAGCATGTGGATGAGGCTTTTACTCAACATCAATGGGCAGAGAGTTTCTTGTGTGAGACCAACTCCACTCAGGTCACTAACCCCACAAACCATCACCATTAGACCCGTTTCGCACGAAAACCCTGTTTCGTAACACTGAGCATATTTGCCATAAAATGCACTGTGTTGAAATTGAGCTTTATGAGAATTCCACAAAAAGCAAAGCTGCAACTGCTCCATTGAAATGCAGTGAACTCCACTTTCAGAGATACTTCCATCGCCAAGGCAATTTTCAGCTAGCCTTGAAATGCAAGGCTCTGGCATCAGCTCCAGCACCAAGTACATGTTAGCTATAGGGACACAGCACAGCATGTGGATGAGGCTGTTACTCAACACGAAAGGGCACAATGTTTCTTGTGTGAGACCAACTCCACTCAAGTCGCTAACCTCACACACCATCACCATTAGACCCGTTTCGCACGAAAACCCTTTTGGTCACACTGTGCATATTTGTCATAAAACGCACTGTTTTGAAATTGAGCTTTATGAGAATTCCACACAAAGCAAAGCTGTAAATGCTCTATTGAAATGCAGTGAACTCCACGTTCAGAGATACCTTCATCGCCAAGGCAATTTTCAGCTAGCCTTGAAATGCAAGGCAATGGCATCAGCTCCAGCACTAAATACATGCAAGAAATACGGACACAACACAGCATGTGGATGAGGCTTTTACTCAAGACGAAAGGGCACAATGTTACTTGTGTGTGACCAACTCCACTCAGGTCACTAACCTCACACACCAGCACCATTACACCCGTTTCGCACGAAAAACAGTTTCGTCACACTGTGTGTAATGGTCATAGAACGCATTGCAGTGAAAACTGGTTTATTGCGTATACACCACAAAGCAAACCTGTAACTGCTCCATTGAATTGCAACCAACTCCACGTTCAGAGAGCACTTCATCACCAAGGCAATTTTCAGTTAGCTTTGAAATGGAAGGCTCTTACATCAACTTTGGCTTTAAATACATGTTCGCTATACGGACTAAACACAGCCTGTGGATGAGGCTTTTACTCAACATCAATGGGCAGAGAGTTTCTTGTGTGAGACCAACTCCACTCAGGTCACTAACCTCACACACCATCACCATTAGACCCGTTTTGCACGAAAACCCTGTTTCGTAACACTGAGCATATTTGCCATAAAACGCACTTTGTGAAATTGAGCTTTATACGATTCCAGACAAAGCAAAGCTGTAACTGCTCCATTGAAATGCAACGAACTCCACGTTCAGAGATACCTTCATCGCCAAGGCAATTTTCAGCTAGCCTTGAAATGCAAGGCTCTGGCATCAGCTCCAGCACTAAGTACATGCAAGCTATAGGGACAAAGCACAGCATGTGGATGTAGCTTTTCTTCAACACGAAAGGGCACAATGTTTCTTTTGTGAGACCAACTCCACTCAGGTCACTAACCTCACACACTTACACATTTGACCCGTTTCGCACGAAAACCCTGTTTATTCACATTGTGCGTATTTGTCATAAAACGCACTGTTTTGAAATTGAGCTTTATGAGAATTCCACACAAAGCAAAGCTGTAAATGCTCTATTGAAATGCAGTGAACTCCACGTTCAGAGATACCTTCATCGCCAAGGCAATTTTCAGCTAGCCTTGAAATGCAAGGCAATGGCATCAGCTCCAGCACTAAATACATGCAAGAAATACGGACACAACACAGCATGTGGATGAGGCTTTTACTCAAGACGAAAGGGCACAATGTTTCTTGTGTGTGACCAACTCCACTCAGGTCACTAACCTCACACACCAGCACCATTACACCCGTTTCGCACGAAAAACAGTTTCGTCACAGTGTGTGTTATGGTCATAGAACGCATTGCAGTGAAAACTGGTTTATTGCGTATACACCACAAAGCAAAGCTGTAACTGCTCCATTGAAGTGCAACCAACTCCACGTTCAGAGAGCACTTCATCACCAAGGCAATTTTCAGTTAGCTTTGTTATGGAAGGCTCTAACATCAACTTTGGCTTTAAATACATGTTCGCTATACGGACTAAACAGCATGTGGATGAGGCTTTTACTCAACATCAATGGGCAGAGAGTTTCTTGTGTGAGACCAACTCCACTCAGGTCACTAACCTCACACACCATCACCATTAGACCCGTTTTGCACGAAAAACCTGTTTCGTAACACTGAGCATATTTGCCATAAAACGCACTGTGTTGAAATTGAGCTTTATGAGAATTCCACAAAAAGCAAAGTTGCAACTGCTCCATTGAAATGCAACGAACTCCATGTTCAGAGATACTTCCATCGCCAAGGCAATTTTCAGCTAGCCTTGAAATGCAAGGCTCTGGCATCAGCTCCAGCACCAAGTACATGTTAGTTATAGGGACACAGCACAGCATGTGGATGAGGCTGTTATTCAACACGAAAGGGCACAATGTTTCTTGTGTGAGAACAACTCCACTCAAGTCGCTAACCTCACACACCATCACCATTAGACCCGTTTCGCACGAAAAACCTTTTGGTCACACTGTGCATATTTGTCATAAAACGCACTGTTTTGAAATTGAGCTTTATGAGAATTCCACACAAAGCAAAGCTGTAACTGCTCCATTGAAATGCAATGAACTCCACGTTCAGAGATACCTTCATCGCCAAGGCAATTTTCAGCTAAAGTTGAAATGCAGGTCTCTTCCTTCAACTTCAGCTTTAAATGCATGCTAGCTATACGGACACAACACAGCATGTGGATGAGGCTTTATTCAACACAAAAGGGCACAATGTTTCTTGTGTGTGACCAACTCCACTCAGGTCACTAACCTCACACACCATCACCATTAGATCCGTTTCGCACGAAAAAACAGTTTCGTCACAGTGTGTGTAATCGTCATAGAACGCATTGCAGTGAAAACTGTTTTATTGCGTATACACCACAAAGCAAAGCTGTAACTGCTCCATTGAAGTGCAACCAACTCCACGTTCAGAGAACACTTCATCACCAAGGCAATTTTCAGTTAGCTTTGAAATGGAAGGCTCTTACATCAACTTTGGCTTTAAATACATGTTCGCTATACGGACTAAACAGCATGTGGATGAGGCTTTTACTCAACATCAATGGGCAGAGAGTTTCTTGTGTGAGACCAACTCCACTCAGGTCACTAACCTCACACACCATCACCATTAGACCCGTTTTGCACGAAAAACCTGTTTCGTAACACTGAGCATATTTGCCATAAAACGCACTGTGTGAAAATTGAGCTTTATACGATTCCAGACAAAGCAAAGCTGTAACTGCTCCATTGAAATGCAATGAACTCCACGTTCAGAGATACCTTCATCGCCAAGGCAATTTTCAGCTAGCCTTGAAATGCAAGGCTCTGGCATCAGCTCCAGCACCAAGTACTTGCAAGCTATAGGGACAAAACACAGCATGTGGATGAGGCTTTTACTCAACACGAAAGGGCACAATGCTTCTTGTGTGAGACCAACTCCACTCACGACACTAATCTCACACACCATCACCATTAGACCCGTTTCGCACGAAAACCCTGCTTTGTAACTCTGTGCGTATTTGCCATAAAACGCACTTTGTGAAAATTGAGCTTTGTACGATTCCAGACAAAGCAAAGCAGTAACTGCTCCATTGAAATGCAACGAACTCCACGTTCAGAGATACCTTCATCGCCAAGGCAATTTTCAGCTAGCCTTGAAATGCAAGGCTCTGGCATCAGCTCCAGCACTAAGTACATGCAAGCTATAGGGACAAAGCACAGCATGTGGATGTAGCTTTTCTTCAACACGAAAGGGCACAATGTTTCTTTTGTGAGACCAACTCCACTCAAGTCACTAACCTCACACACTTACACATTTGACCTGTTTCGCACGAAAACCCTGTTTGTTCACATTGTGCGTATTTGGCATAAAACGCACTGTGTTGAAATTGAGCTTTATGAGAATTCCACAAAAAGCAAAGCTGTAACTGCTCCATTGAAATGCAATGAACTCCACGTTCAGAGATACTTCCATCGCCAAGGCAATTTTCAGCTAGCCTTGAAATGCAAGACTCTGGCATCAGCTCCAGCACCAAGTACATGTTAGCTATAGGGACACAACACAGCATGTGGATGAGGCTTTTACTCAACACGAAAGGGCACAATGTTTCTTGTGTGAGACCAACTCCACTCACGACACTAATCTCACACACCATCACCATTAGACCCGTTTCGCACGAAAACTCTGCTTGCTAACTCTGTGCGTATTTGCCATAAAACGCACTGTGTGAAAATTGAGCTTTATACGATTCCAGACAAAGCAAAGCAGTAAATGCTCCATTGAAATGCAACGAATTCCAAGTTCAGAGATACCTTCATCGCCAAGGCAATTTTCAGCTAGCCTTGAAATGCAAGGCTCTGGCATCAGCTCCAGCACCAAGTACATGTTAGCTATAGGGACACAGCACAGCATGTGGATGAGGCTGTTACTCAACACGAAAGGGCACAATGTTTCTTGTGTGAGACCAACTCCACTCAAGTCGCTAACCTCACACACTTACACCATTAGACCCGTTTCGCACGAAAACCCTTTTGGTCACACTGTGCATATTTGTCATAAAACGCACTGTTTTGAAATTGAGCTTTATGAGAATTCCAGACAAAGCAAAGCTGTAACTGCTCCATTGAAATGCAATGAACTCCACGTTCAGAGATACCTTCATCGCCAAGGCAATTTTCAGCTAGCCTTGAAATGCAAGGCTCTGGCATCAGCTCCAGCACTAAATACATGCAAGCTATACGGACACAACACAGCATGTGGATGAGGCTTTATTCAACACAAAAGGGCACAATGTTTCTTGTGTGAGACCAACTCCACTCAGGTCACTAACCTCACACACCAGCACCATTACACCCGTTTCGCACGAAAAAACAGTTTCGTCACAGTGTGTGTAATGGTCATAGAACGCATTGCAGTGAAAACTGTTTTATTGCGTATACACCACAAAGCAAACCTGTAACTGCTCCATTGAAGTGCAACCAACTCCACGTTCAGAGAGCACTTCATCACCAAGGCAATTCAGTTAGCTTTGAAATGGAAGGCTCTTACATCAACTTCGGCTTTAAATACATGTTCGCTATACGGACTAAACACAGCCTGTGGATGAGGCTTTTACTCAACATCAATGGGCAGAGAGTTTCTTGTGTGAGACCAACTCCACTCAGGTCACTAACCTCACACACCATCACCATTAGACCCGTTTTGCACGAAAACCCTGTTTCGTAACACTGAGCATATTTGCCATAAAACGCACTTTGTGAAATTGAGCTTTATACGATTCCAGACAAAGCAAAGCAGTAACTGCTCCATTGAAATGCAACGAACTCCACGTTCAGAGATACCTTCATCGCCAAGGCAATTTTCAGCTAGCCTTGAAATGCAAGGCTCTGGCATCAGCTCCAGCACTAAGTACATGCAAGCTATAGGGACAAAGCACAGCATGTGGATGTAGCTTTTCTTCAACACGAAAGGGCACAATGTTTCTTTTGTGAGACCAACTCCACTCAAGTCACTAACCTCACACACTTACACATTTGACCCGTTTCGCACGAAAACCCTGTTTGTTCACATTGTGCGTATTTGGCATAAAACGCACTGTGTTGAAATTGAGCTTTATGAGAATTCCACAAAAAGCAAAGCTGTAACTGCTCCATTGAAATGCAATGAACTCCACGTTCAGAGATACTTCCATCGCCAAGGCAATTTTCAGCTAGCCTTGAAATGCAAGGCTCTCGCATCAGCTCCAGCACCAAGTACATGTTAGCTATAGGGACACAACACAGCATGTGGATGAGGCTTTTACTCAACACGAAAGGGCACAATGTTTCTTGTGTGAGACCAACTCCACTCACGACACTAATCTCACACACCATCACCATTAGACCCGTTTCGCACGAAAACCCTGCTTTGTAACTCTGTGCGTATTTGCCATAAAACGCACTGTGTGAAAATTGAGCTTTATACGATTCCAGACAAAGCAAAGCAGTAAATGCTCCATTGAAATGCAACGAATTCCACGTTCAGAGATACCTTCATCGCCAAGGCAATTTTCAGCTAGCCTTGAAATGCAAGGCTCTGGCATCAGCTCCAGCACCAAGTACATGTTAGCTATAGGGACACAGCACAGCATGTGGATGAGGCTGTTACTCAACACGAAAGGGCACAATGTTTCTTGTGTGAGACCAACTCCACTCAAGTCGCTAACCTCACACACTTACACCATTAGACCCGTTTCGCACGAAAACCCTTTTGGTCACACTGAGCATATTTGTCATAAAACGCACTGTGTTGAAATTGAGCTTTATGAGAATTCCAGACAAAGCAAAGCTGTAACTGCTCCATTGAAATGCAACGAACTCCACGTTCAGAGATACTTCCATCGCCAAGGCAATTTTCAGCTAGCCTTGAAATGCAAGGTCTCTTCCTTCAACTTCAGCTTTAAATACATGGTAGATATACGGACACAACACAGCATGTGGATGAGGCTTTTACTCAACATCAATGGGCAGAGAGTTTCTTGTGTGAGACCAACTCCACTCAGGTCACTAACTTCACACACCAGCACCATTACACCCGTTTCGCACGAAAAAACTGTTTCGTCACAGTGTGTGTAATGGTCATAGAACGCATTGCAGTGAAAACCGGTTTATTGCGTATACACCACAAAGCAAAGCTGTAACTGCTCCATTGAAGTGCAACCAACTCCACGTTCAGAGAACACTTCATCACAAAGGCAATTTTCAGATAGCTTTGAAATGAAAGGCTCTTACATCAACTTCAGTTTTAAATACATGTTCGCTATACGGACTAAACAGCATGTGGATGAGGCTTTTACTCAACATCAATGGGCAGAGAGTTTCTTGTGTGAGACCAACTCCACTCAGGTCACTAACCTCACACACCATCACCATTAGACCCGTTTCGCACGAAAACCCTGCTTTGTAACTCTGTGCGTATTTGCCATAAAACGCACTTTGTGAAAATTGAGCTTTGTACGATTCCAGACAAAGCAAAGCAGTAACTGCTCCATTGAAATGCAACGAACTCCACGTTCAGAGATACCTTCATCGCCAAGGCAATTTTCAGCTAGCCTTGAAATGCAAGGCTCTGGCATCAGCTCCAGCACTAAGTACATGCAAGCTATAGGGACAAAGCACAGCATGTGGATGTAGCTTTTCTTCAACAGGAAAGGGCACAATGTTTCTTTTGTGAGACCAACTCCACTCAAGTCACTAACCTCACACACTTACACATTTGACCTGTTTCGCACGAAAACCCTGCTTTGTAACTCTGTGCGTATTTGCCATAAAACGCACTGTGTGAAAATTGAGCTTTATACGATTCCAGACAAAGCAAAGCAGTAAATGCTCCATTGAAATGCAACGAATTCCACGTTCAGAGATACCTTCATCGCCAAGGCAATTTTCAGCTAGCCTTGAAATGCAAGACTCTGGCATCAGCTCCAGCACCAAGTACATGTTAGCTATAGGGACACAGCACAGCATGTGGATGAGGTTGTTACTCAACACGAAAGGGCACAATGTTTCTTGTGTGAGACCAACTCCACTCAAGTCGCTAACCTCACACACTTACACCATTAGACCCGTTTCGCACGAAAACCCTTTTGGTCACACTGTGCATATTTGTCATAAAACGCACTGTTTTGAAATTGAGCTTTATGAGAATTCCAGACAAAGCAAAGCTGTAACTGCTCCATTGAAATGTAATGAACTCCACGTTCAGAGATACCTTCATCGCCAAGGCAATTTTCAGCTAGCCTTGAAATGCAAGGCTCTGGCATCAGCTCCAGCACTAAATACATGCAAGCTATACGGACACAACACAGCATGTGGATGAGGCTTTATTCAACACAAAAGGGCACAATGTTTCTTGTGTGATACCAACTCCACTCAGGTCACTAACCTCACACACCAGCACCATTACACCCGTTTCGCACGAAAAAACAGTTTCGTCACAGTGTGTGTAATGGTCATAGAACGCATTGCAGTGAAAACTGGTTTATTGCGTATACACCACAAAGCAAACCTGTAACTGCTCCATTGAAGTGCAACCAACTCCACGTTCAGAGAGCACTTCATCACCAAGGCAATTCAGTTAGCTTTGAAATGGAACGCTCTTACATCAACTTTGGCTTTAAATACATGTTCGCTATACGGACTAAACACAGCCTGTGGATGAGGCTTTTACTCAACATCAATGGGCAGAGAGTTTCTTGTGTGAGACCAACTCCACTCAGGTCACTAACCTCACACACCATCACCATTAGACCCGTTTTGCACGAAAACCCTGTTTCGTAACACTGAGCATATTTCCCATAAAACGCACTTTGTGAAATTGAGCTTTATATGATTCCAGACAAAGCAAAGCAGTAACTGCTCCATTGAAATGCAACGAACTCCACGTTCAGAGATACCTTCATCGCCAAGGCAATTTTCAGCTAGCCTTGAAATGCAAGGCTCTGGCATCAGCTCCAGCACTATGTACATGCAAGCTATGGGGACAAAGCACAGCATGTGGATGTAGCTTTTCTTAAACACGAAAGGGCACAATGTTTCTTTTGTGAGACCAACTCCACTCAAGTCACTAACCTCACACACTTACACATTTGACCTGTTTCGCACGAAAACCCTGTTTGTTCACATTGTGCGTATTTGGCATAAAACGCACTGTGTTGAAATTGAGCTTTATGAGAATTCCACAAAAAGCAAAGCTGTAACTGCTCCATTGAAATGCAATGAACTCCACGTTCAGAGATACTTCCATCGCCAAGGCAATTTTCAGCTAGCCTTGAAATGCAAGACTCTGGCATCAGCTCCAGCACCAAGTACATGTTAGCTATAGGGACACAACACAGCATGTGGATGAGGCTTTTACTCAACACGAAAGGGCACAATGTTTCTTGTGTGAGACCAACTCCACTCCCGACACTAATCTCACACACCATCACCATTAGACCCGTTTCGCACGAAAACCCTGCTTTGTAACTCTGTGCGTATTTGCCATAAAACGCACTGTGTGAAAATTGAGCTTTATACGATTCCAGACAAAGCAAAGCAGTAAATGCTCCATTGAAATGCAACGAATTCCACGTTCAGAGATACCTTCATCGCCAAGGCAATTTTCAGCTAGCCTTGAAATGCAAGGCTCTGGCATCAGCTCCAGCACCAAGTACATGTTAGCTATAGGGACACAGCACAGCATGTGGATGAGGCTGTTACTCAACACGAAAGGGCACAATGTTTCTTGTGTGAGACCAACTCCACTCAAGTCGCTAACCTCACACACTTACACCATTAGACCCGTTTCGCACGAAAACCCTTTTGGTCACACTGTGCATATTTGTCATAAAACGCACTGTTTTGAAATTGAGCTTTATGAGAATTCCAGACAAAGCAAAGCTGTAACTGCTCCATTGAAATGCAATGAACTCCACGTTCAGAGATACCTTCATCGCCAAGGCAATTTTCAGCTAGCCTTGAAATGCAAGGCTCTGGCATCAGCTCCAGCACTAAATACATGCAAGCTATACGGACACAACACAGCATGTGGATGAGGCTTTATTCAACACAAAAGGGCACAATGTTTCTTGTGTGAGACCAACTCCACTCAGGTCACTAACCTCACACACCAGCACCATTACACCCGTTTCGCACGAAAAAACAGTTTCGTCACAGTGTGTGTAATGGTCATAGAACGCATTGCAGTGAAAACTGTTTTATTGCGTATACACCACAAAGCAAACCTGTAACTGCTCCATTGAAGTGCAACCAACTCCACGTTCAGAGAGCACTTCATCACCAAGGCAATTCAGTTAGCTTTGAAATGGAAGGCTCTTACATCAACTTCGGCTTTAAATACATGTTCGCTATACGGACTAAACACAGCCTGTGGATGAGGCTTTTACTCAACATCAATGGGCAGAGAGTTTCTTGTGTGAGACCAACTCCACTCAGGTCACTAACCTCACACACCATCACCATTAGACCCGTTTTGCACGAAAACCCTGTTTCGTAACACTGAGCATATTTGCCATAAAACGCACTTTGTGAAATTGAGCTTTATACGATTCCAGACAAAGCAAAGCAGTAACTGCTCCATTGAAATGCAACGAACTCCACGTTCAGAGATACCTTCATCGCCAAGGCAATTTTCAGCTAGCCTTGAAATGCAAGGCTCTGGCATCAGCTCCAGCACTAAGTACATGCAAGCTATAGGGACAAAGCACAGCATGTGGATGTAGCTTTTCTTCAACACGAAAGGGCACAATGTTTCTTTTGTGAGACCAACTCCACTCAAGTCACTAACCTCACACACTTACACATTTGACCCGTTTCGCACGAAAACCCTGTTTGTTCACATTGTGCGTATTTGGCATAAAACGCACTGTGTTGAAATTGAGCTTTATGAGAATTCCACAAAAAGCAAAGCTGTAACTGCTCCATTGAAATGCAATGAACTCCACGTTCAGAGATACTTCCATCGCCAAGGCAATTTTCAGCTAGCCTTGAAATGCAAGGCTCTCGCATCAGCTCCAGCACCAAGTACATGTTAGCTACAGGGACACAGCACAGCATGTGGATGAGGCTGTTACTCAACACGAAAGGGCACAATGTTTCTTGTGTGAGACCAACTCCACTCAAGTCGCTAACCTCACACACTTACACCATTAGACCCGTTTCGCACGAAAACCCTTTTGGTCACACTGTGCATATTTGTCATAAAACGCACTGTGTTGAAATTGAGCTTTATGAGAATTCCAGACAAAGCAAAGCTGTAACTGCTCCATTGAAATGCAATGAACTCCACGTTCAGAGATACTTCCATCGCCAAGGCAATTTTCAGCTAGCCTTGAAATGCAAGGTCTCTTCCTTCAACTTCAGCTTTAAATACATGGTAGCTATACGGACACAACACAGCATGTGGATGAGGCTTTTACTCAACATCAATGGGCAGAGAGTTTCTTGTGTGAGACCAACTCCACTCAGGTCACTAACCTCACACACCAGCACCATTACACCCGTTTCGCACGAAAAAACTGTTTCGTCACAGTGTGTGTAATGGTCATAGAACGCATTGCAGTGAAAACCGGTTTATTGCGTATACACCACAAAGCAAAGCTGTAACTGCTCCATTGAAGTGCAACCAACTCCACGTTCAGAGAACACTTCATCACCAAGGCAATTTTCAGATAGCTTTGAAATGAAAGGCTCTTACATCAACTTCAGTTTTAAATACATGTTCGCTATACGGACTAAACAGCATGTGGATGAGGCTTTTACTCAACATCAATGGGCAGAGAGTTTCTTGAGTGAGACCAACTCCACTCAGGTCACTAACCTCACACACCATCACCATTAGACCCGTTTTGCACGAAAACCCTGTTTCGTAACACTGAGCATATTTCCCATAAAACGCACTTTGTGAAATTGAGCTTTATATGATTCCAGACAAAGCAAAGCAGTAACTGCTCCATTGAAATGCAACGAACTCCACGTTCAGAGATACTTCCATCGCCAAGGCAATTTTCAGCTAGCCTTGAAATGCAAGGCTCTGGCATCAGCTCCAGCACCAAGTACTTGCAAGCTATACGGACAAAACACAGCATGTGGATGAGGCTGTTACTCAACACGAAAAGGCACAAGGTTTCTTATGTGAGACCAACTCCACTCAAGTCGCTAACCTCACACACCATCACCATTAGACCCGTTTCGCACGAAAACCCTTTTGGTCACACTGTGCATATTAGTCATAAAACGCACTGTTTTGAAATTGAGCTTTATGAGAATTCCACAAAAAGCAAAGCTGTAACTGCTCCATTGAAATGCAATGAACTCCACGTTCAGAGATACCTTCATCGCCAAGGCAATTTTCAGCTAGCCTTGAAATGCAAGGCTCTGGCATCAGCTCCAGCACCAAGTACTTGCAAGCTATAGGGACAAAACACAGCATGTGGATGAGGCTTTTACTCGACACGAAAGGGCACAATGTTTCTTGTGTGAGACCAACTCCACTCACGACACTAATCTCACACACCATCACCATTAGACCCGTTTCGCACGAAAACCCTGCTTTGTAACTCTGTGCGTATTTGCCATAAAACGCACTTTGTGAAAATTGAGCTTTGTACGATTCCAGACAAAGCAAAGCAGTAACTGCTCCATTGAAATGCAACGAACTCCACGTTCAGAGATACCTTCATCGCCAAGGCAATTTTCAGCTAGCCTTGAAATGCAAGGCTCTGGCATCAGCTCCAGCACTAAGTACATGCAAGCTATAGGGACAAAGCACAGCATGTGGATGTAGCTTTTCTTCAACACGAAAGGGCACAATGTTTCTTTTGTGAGACCAACTCCACTCAAGTCACTAACCTCACACACTTACACATTTGACCCGTTTCGCACGAAAACCCTGTTTGTTCACATTGTGCGTATTTGGCATAAAACGCACTGTGTTGAAATTGAGCTTTATGAGAATTCCACAAAAAGCAAAGCTGTAACTGCTCCATTGAAATGCAATGAACTCCACGTTCAGAGATACCTTCATCGCCAAGGCAATTTTCAGCTAGCCTTGAAATGCAAGACTCTGGCATCAGCTCCAGCACCAAGTACATGTTAGCTATAGGGACACAACACAGCATGTGGATGAGGCTTTTACTCAACACGAAAGGGCACAATGTTTCTTGTGTGAGACCAACTCCACTCACGACACTAATCTCACACACCATCACCATTAGACCCGTTTCGCACGAAAACCCTGCTTTGTAACTCTGTGCGTATTTGCCATAAAACGCACTGTGTGAAAATTGAGCTTTATACGAATCCAGACAAAGCAAAGCAGTAAATGCTCCATTGAAATGCAACGAATTCCACGTTCAGAGATACCTTCATCGCCAAGGCAATTTTCAGCTAGCCTTGAAATGCAAGGCTCTGGCATCAGCTCCAGCACCAAGTACATGTTAGCTATAGGGACACAGCACAGCATGTGGATGAGGCTTTATTCAACACAAAAGGGCACAATGTTTCTTGTGTGAGACCAACTCCACTCAGGTCACTAACCTCACACACCAGCACCATTACACCCGTTTCGCACGAAAAAACAGTTTCGTCACAGTGTGTGTAATGGTCATAGAACGCATTGCAGTGAAAACTGTTTTATTGCGTATACACCACAAAGCAAAGCTGTAACTGCTCCATTGAAGTGCAACAAACTCCACGTTCAGAGAGCACTTCATCACCAAGGCAATTTTCAGTTAGCTTTGAAATGGAAGGCTCTTACATCAACTTCGGCTTTAAATACATGTTCGCTATACGGACTAATAACAGCATGTGGATGAGGCTTTTACTCAACATCAATGGGCAGAGAGTTTCTTGTGTGAGACCAACTCCACTCAGATCACTAACCTCACAAACCATCACCATTAGACCCGTTTCGCACGAAAACCCTGTTTCGTAACACTGAGCATATTTGCCATAAAACGCACTGTGTTGAAATTGAGCTTTATACGATTCCAGACAAAGCAAAGCTGCAACTGCTCCATTGAAATGCAATGAACTCCACGTTCAGAGATACTTCCATCGCCAAGGCAATTTTCAGCTAGCCTTGAAATGCAAGGCTCTGGCATCAGCTCCAGCACCAAGTACATGTTAGCTATAGGGACACAGCACAGCATGTGGATGAGGCTGTTACTCAACACGAAAGGGCACAATGTTTCTTGTGTGAGATCAACTCCACTCAAGTCGCTAACCTCACACACCATCACCATTAGACCCGTTTCGCACGAAAACCCTGCTTTGTAACTCTGGGCGTATTTGCCATAAAACGCACTGTGTGAAAATTGAGCTTTATACGATTCCAGACAAAGCAAAGCTGCAACTGCTCCATTGAAATGCAATGAACTCCACGTTCAGAGATACTTCCATCGCCAAGGCAATTTTCAGCTAGCCTTGAAATGCAAGGCTCTGGCATCAGCTCCAGCACCAAGTACATGTTAGCTATAGGGACACAGCACAGCATGTGGATGAGGCTTTTACTCAAGACGAAAGGGCACAATGTTTCTTTTGTGAGACCAACTCCACTCAAGTCGCTAACCTCACACACCATCACCATTAGACCCGTTTCGCACGAAAAACCTTTTGGTCGCACTGTGCATATTTGTCATAAAACGCACTGTTTTGAAATTGAGCTTTATGAGAATTCCACACAAAGCAAAGCTGTAACTGCTCCATTGAAATGCAATGAACTCCACGTTCAGAGATACCTTCATCGCCAAGGCAATTTTCAGCTAGCCTTGAAATGCAAGGCTCTGGCATCAGCTCCAGCACCAAGTACATGTTAGCTATAGGGACACAACACAGCATGTGGATGAGGCTTTTACTCAAGACGAAAGGGCACAATGTTTCTTGTGTGAGACCAACTCCACTCAAGTCGCTAACCTCACACACCATCACCATTAGACCCGTTTCGCACGAAAACCCTTTTGGTCACACTGTACATATTTGTCATAAAACGCACTGTGTTGAAATTGAGCTTTATGAGAATTCCAGACAAAGCAAAGCTGTAACTGCTCCATTGAAATGCAATGAACTCCACGTTCAGAGATACTTCCATCGCCAAGGCAATTTTCAGCTAGCCTTGAAATGCAAGGCTCTGGCATCAGCTCCAGCACTAAATACATGCAAGCTATACGGACACAACACAGCATGTGGATGAGGCTTTATTCAACACAAAAGGGCACAATGTTTCTTGTGTGTGACCAACTCCACTCAGGTCACTAACCTCACACACCATCACCATTAGACCCGTTTCGCACGAAAACCCTGTTTCGTAACACTGAGCATATTTGCCATAAAACGCACTGTGTTGAAATTGAGCTTTATGAGAATTCCAGAAAAAGCAAAGCTGCAACTGCTCCATTGAAATGCAACGAACTCCATGTTCAGAGATACTTCCATCGCCAAGGCAATTTTCAGCTAGCCTTGAAATGCAAGGCTCTGGCATCAGCTCCAGCACCAAGTACATGTTAGCTATAGGGACACAGCACAGCACGTGGATGAGGCTGTTATTCAACACGAAAGGGCACAATGTTTCTTGTGTGAGAACAACTCCACTCAAGTCGCTAACCTCACACACCATCACCATTAGACCCGTTTCGCACGAAAAACCTTTTGGTCGCACTGTGCATATTTGTCATAAAACGCACTGTTTTGAAATTGAGCTTTATGAGAATTCCACACAAAGCAAAGCTGTAACTGCTCCATTGAAATGCAATGAACTCCACGTTCAGAGATACCTTCATCGCCAAGGCAATTTTCAGCTAGCCTTGAAATGCAAGGCTCTGGCATCAGCTCCAGCACCAAGTAAATGTTAGCTATAGGGACACAACACAGCATGTGGATGAGGCTTTTACTCAAGACGAAAGGGCACAATGTTTCTTGTCTGAGACCAACTCCACTCAAGTCGCTAACCTCACACACCATCACCATTAGACCCGTTTCGCACGAAAACCCTTTTGGTCACACTGTGCATATTTGTCATAAAACGCACTGTTTTGAAATTGAGCTTTATGAGAATTCCACACAAAGCAAAGCTGTAACTGCTCCATTGAAATGCAATGAACTCCACGTTCAGAGATACCTTCATCGCCAAGGCAATTTTCAGCTAGCCTTGAAATGCAAGGCTCTGGCATCAGCTCCAGCACTAAATAGATGCAAGCTATACGGACACAACACAGCATGTGGATGAGGCTTTATTCAACACAAAAGGGCACAATGTTTCTTGTGTGTGACCAACTCCACTCAGGTCACTAACCTCACACACCATCACCATTAGACCCGTTTCGCACGAAAACCCTGTTTCGTAACACTGAGCATATTTGCCATTAAACGCACTGTGTTGAAATTGAGCTTTATGAGAATTCCAGAAAAAGCAAAGCTGCAACTGCTCCATTGAAATGCAACGAACTCCATGTTCAGAGATACTTCCATCGCCAAGGCAATTTTCAGCTAGCCTTGAAATGCAAGGCTCTGGCATCAGCTCCAGCACCAAGTACATGTTAGCTATAGGGACACAGCACAGCACGTGGATGAGGCTGTTATTCAACACGAAAGGGCACAATGTTTCTTGTGTGAGAACAACTCCACTCAAGTCGCTAACCTCACACACCATCACCATTAGACCCGTTTCGCACGAAAAACCTTTTGGTCGCACTGTGCATATTTGTCATAAAACGCACTGTTTTGAAATTGAGCTTTATGAGAATTCCACACAAAGCAAAGCTGTAACTGCTCCATTGAAATGCAATGAACTCCACGTTCAGAGATACCTTCATCGCCAAGGCAATTTTCAGCTAGCCTTGAAATGCAAGGCTCTGGCATCAGCTCCAGCACCAAGTACATGTTAGCTATAGGGACACAACACAGCATGTGGATGAGGCTTTTACTCAAGACGAAAGGGCACAATGTTTCTTGTGTGAGACCAACTCCACTCAAGTCGCTAACCTCACACACCATCACCATTAGACCCGTTTCGCACGAAAACCCTTTTGGTCACACTGTGCATATTTGTCATAAAACGCACTGTGTTGAAATTGAGCTTTATGAGAATTCCAGACAAAGCAAAGCTGTAACTGCTCCATTGAAATGCAATGAACTCCACGTTCAGAGATACCTTCATCGCCAAGGCAATTTTCAGCTAGCCTTGAAATGCAAGGCTCTGGCATCAGCTCCAGCACTAAATACATGCAAGCTATACGGACACAACACAGCATGTGGATGAGGCTTTATTCAACGCAAAAGGGCACAATGTTTCTTGTGTGTGACCAACTCCACTCAGGTCACTAACCTCACACACCAGCACCATTACACCCGTTTCGCACGAAAAAACAGTTTCGTCACAGTGTGTGTAATGGTCATAGAACTCATTGCAGTGAAAACTGGTTTATTGCGTATACACCACAAAGCAAAGCTGTAACTGCTCCATTGAAGTGCAACCTACTCCACGTTCAGAGAGCACTTCATCACCAAGGCAATTTTCAGTTAGCTTTGAAATGGAAGGCTCTTACATCAACTTCGGCTTTAAATACATGTTCGCTATACGGACTAAACAGCATGTGGATGAGGCTTTTACTCAACATCAATGGGCAGAGAGTTTCTTGTGTGAGACCAACTCCACTCAGGTCACTAACCTCACACACCATCACCATTAGACCCGTTTTGCACGAAAACCCTGTTTCGTAACACTGAGCATATTTGCCATAAAACGCACTGTGTTGAAATTGAGCTTTATGAGAATTCCACAAAAAGCAAAGCTGCAACTGTTCCATTGAAATGCAACGAACTCCATGTTCAGAGATACTTCCATCGCCAAGGCAATTTTCAGCTAGCCTTGAAATGCAAGGCTCTGGCATCAGCTCCAGCACCAAGTACATGTTAGCTATAGGGACACAGCACAGCATGTGGATGAGGCTGTTACTCAACACGAAAGGGCACAATGTTTCTTGTGTGAGACCAACTCCACTCACACTAATCTCACACACCATCACTCAAGTCGCTAACCTCACGCACTTACACCATTAGACCCGTTTCGTACGAAAACCCTTTTGGTCACACTGTGCATATTTGTCATAAAACGCACTGTTTTGAAATTGAGCTTTATGAGAATTCCACACAAAGCAAAGCTGTAACTGCTCCATTGAAATGCAATGAACTCCACGTTCAGAGATACCTTCATCGCCAAGGCAATTTTCAGCTAGCCTTGAAATGCAAGGCTCTGGCATCAGCTCCAGCACTAAATACATGCAAGCTATACGGACACAACACAGCATGTGGATGAGGCTTTATTCAACACAAAAGGGCACAATGTTTCTTGTGTGAGACCAACTCCACTCAGGTCACTAACCTCACACACCATCACCATTACACCCGTTTCGCACGAAAAAACAGTTTCGTCACAGTGTGTGTAATGGTCATAGAACGCATTGCAGTGAAAACTGTTTTATTGCGTATACACCACAAAGCAAAGGTGTAACTGCTCCATTGAAGTGCAACCAACTCCACGTTCAGAGAGCACTTCATCACCAAGGCAATTTTCAGTTAGCTTTGAAATGGAAGGCTCTTACATCAACTTCGGCTTTAAATACATGTTCGCTATACGGACTAAACACAGCATGTGGATGAGGCTTTTACTCAACATCAATGGGCAGAGAGTTTCTTGTGTGAGACCAACTCTACTCAGATCACTAACCTCACAAACCATCACCATTAGACCCGTTTCGCACGAAAATCCTGTTTCGTAACACTGAGCATATTTGCCATAAAACGCACTGTGTTGAAATTGAGCTTTATACGATTCCAGACAAAGCAAAGCTGCAACTGCTCCATTGAAATGCAATGAACTCCACGTTCAGAGATACTTCCATCGCCAAGGCAATTTTCAGCTAGCCTTGAAATGCAAGGCTCTGGCATCAGCTCCAGCACCAAGTACTTGCAAGCTATACGGACAAAACACAGCATGTGGATGAGGCTTTTACTCAACATCAATGGGCAGAGAGTTTCTTGTGTGAGACCAACTCCACTCAGGTCACTAACCTCACAAACCATCACCATTAGACCCGTTTCGCACGAAAAACCTGTTTCGTAACACTGAGCATATTTGGCATAAAACTCACTGTGTTGAAATTGAGCTTTATACGATTCCAGAAAAAGCAAAGCTGCAACTGCTCCATTGAAATGCAATGAACTCCACGTTCAGAGATACTTCCATCGCCAAGGCAATTTTCAGCTAGCCTTGAAATGCAAGGCTCTGGCATCAGCTCCAGCACCAAGTACATGTTAGCTATAGGGACACAGCACAGCATGTGGATGAGGCTGTTACTCAACACGAAAGGGCACAATGTTTCTTGTGTGAGATCAACTCCACTCAAGTCGCTAACCTCACACACCATCACCATTAGACCCGTTTCGCACGAAAAACCTTTTGGTCGCACTGTGCATATTTGTCATAAAACGCACTGTTTTGAAATTGAGCTTTATGAGAATTCCACACAAAGCAAAGCTGTAACTGCTCCATTGAAATGCAATGAACTCCACGTTCAGAGATACCTTCATCGCCAAGGCAATTTTCAGCTAGCCTTGAAATGCAAGGCTCTGGCATCAGCTCCAGCACCAAGTACATGTTAGCTATAGGGACACAACACAGCATGTGGATGAGGCTTTTACTCAAGACGAAAGGGCACAATGTTTCTTGTGTGAGACCAACTCCACTCAAGTCGCTAACCTCACACACCATCACCATTAGACCCGTTTCGCACGAAAACCCTTTTGGTCACACTGTGCATATTTGCCATAAAACGCACTGTGTTGAAATTGAGCTTTATGAGAATTCCACAAAAAGCAAAGCTGTAACTGCTCCATTGAAATGCAATGAACTCCACGTTCAGAGATACTTCCATCGCCAAGGCAATTTTCAGCTAGCCTTGAAATGCAAGACTCTGGCATCAGCTCCAGCACCAAGTACATGTTAGCTATAGGGACACAACACAGCATGTGGATGAGGCTTTTACTCAACACGAAAGGGCACAATGTTTCTTGTGTGAGACCAACTCCACTCAGGTCACTAACCTCACACACCAGCACCATTACACCCGTTTCGCACGAAAAAACAGTTTCGTCACAGTGTGTGTAATGGTCATAGAACGCATTGCAGTGAAAACTGTTTTATTGCGTATACACCACAAAGCAAAGCTGTAACTGCTCCATTGAAGTGCAACCAACTCCACGTTCAGAGAGCACTTCATCACCAAGGCAATTCAGTTAGCTTTGAAATGGAAGGCTCTTACATCAACTTCGGCTTTAAATACATGTTCGCTATACGGACTAAACACAGCCTGTGGATGAGGCTTTTACTCAACATCAATGGGCAGAGAGTTTCTTGTGTGAGACCAACTCCACTCAGGTCACTAACCTCACACACCATCACCATTAGACCCGTTTTGCACGAAAACCCTGTTTCGTAACACTGAGCATATTTGCCATAAAACGCACTTTGTGAAATTGAGCTTTATACGATTCCAGACAAAGCAAAGCAGTAACTGCTCCATTGAAATGCAACGAACTCCACGTTCAGAGATACCTTCATCGCCAAGGCAATTTTCAGCTAGCCTTGAAATGCAAGGCTCTGGCATCAGCTCCAGCACTAAGTACATGCAAGCTATAGGGACAAAGCACAGCATGTGGATGTAGCTTTTCTTCAACACGAAAGGGCACAATGTTTCTTTTGTGAGACCAACTCCACTCAAGTCACTAACCTCACACACTTACACATTTGACCCGTTTCGCACGAAAACCCTGTTTGTTCACATTGTGCGTATTTGGCATAAAACGCACTGTGTTGAAATTGAGCTTTATGAGAATTCCACAAAAAGCAAAGCTGTAACTGCTCCATTGAAATGCAATGAACTCCACGTTCAGAGATACTTCCATCGCCAAGGCAATTTTCAGCTAGCCTTGAAATGCAAGGCTCTCGCATCAGCTCCAGCACCAAGTACATGTTAGCTATAGGGACACAGCACAGCATGTGGATGAGGCTGTTACTCAACACGAAAGGGCACAATGTTTCTTGTGTGAGACCAACTCCACTCAAGTCGCTAACCTCACACACTTACACCATTAGACACGTTTCGCACGAAAACCCTTTTGGTCACACTGTGCATATTTGTCATAAAACGCACTGTGTTGAAATTGAGCTTTATGAGAATTCCAGACAAAGCAAAGCTGTAACTGCTCCATTGAAATGCAATGAACTCCACGTTCAGAGATACTTCCATCGCCAAGGCAATTTTCAGCTAGCCTTGAAATGCAAGGTCTCTTCCTTCAACTTCAGCTTTAAATACATGGTAGCTATACGGACACAACACAGCATGTGGATGAGGCTTTTACTCAACATCAATGGGCAGAGAGTTTCTTGTGTGAGACCAACTCCACTCAGGTCACTAACCTCACACACCAGCACCATTACACCCGTTTCGCACGAAAAAACTGTTTCGTCACAGTGTGTGTAATGGTCATAGAACGCATTGCAGTGAAAACCGGTTTATTGCGTATACACCACAAAGCAAAGCTGTAACTGCTCCATTGAAGTGCAACCAACTCCACGTTCAGAGAACACTTCATCACCAAGGCAATTTTCAGATAGCTTTGAAATGAAAGGCTCTTACATCAACTTCAGTTTTAAATACATGTTCGCTATACGGACTAAACAGCATGTGGATGAGGCTTTTACTCAACATCAATGGGCAGAGAGTTTCTTGTGTGAGACCAACTCCACTCAGGTCACTAACCTCACACACCATCACCATTAGACCCGTTTTGCACGAAAACCCTGTTTCGTAACACTGAGCATATTTCCCATAAAACGCACTTTGTGAAATTGAGCTTTATATGATTCCAGACAAAGCAAAGCAGTAACTGCTCCATTGAAATGCAACGAACTCCACGTTCAGAGATACTTCCATCGCCAAGGCAATTTTCAGCTAGCCTTGAAATGCAAGGCTCTGGCATCAGCTCCAGCACCAAGTACTTGCAAGCTATACGGACAAAACACAGCATGTGGATGAGGCTGTTACTCAACACGAAAAGGCACAAGGTTTCTTGTGTGAGACCAACTCCACTCAAGTTGCTAACCTCACACACCATCACCATTAGACCCGTTTCGCACGAAAACCCTTTTGGTCACACTGTGCATATTAGTCATAAAACGCACTGTTTTGAAATTGAGCTTTATGAGAATTCCACACAAAGCAAAGCTGTAACTGCTCCATTGAAATGCAATGAACTCCACGTTCAGAGATACCTTCATCGCCAAGGCAATTTTCAGCTAGCCTTGAAATGCAAGGCTCTGGCATCAGCTCCAGCACCAAGTACTTGCAAGCTATAGGGACAAAACACAGCATGTGGATGAGGCTTTTACTCGACACGAAAGGGCACAATGTTTCTTGTGTGAGACCAACTCCACTCACGACACTAATCTCACACACCATCACCATTAGACCCGTTTCGCACGAAAACCCTGCTTTGTAACTCTGTGCGTATTTGCCATAAAACGCACTTTGTGAAAATTGAGCTTTGTACGATTCCAGACAAAGCAAAGCAGTAACTGCTCCATTGAAATGCAACGAACTCCACGTTCAGAGATACCTTCATCGCCAAGGCAATTTTCAGCTAGCCTTGAAATGCAAGGCTCTGGCATCAGCTCCAGCACTAAGTACATGCAAGCTATAGGGACAAAGCACAGCATGTGGATGTAGCTTTTCTTCAACACGAAAGGGCACAATGTTTCTTTTGTGAGACCAACTCCACTCAAGTCACTAACCTCACACACTTACTCATTTGACCCGTTTCGCACGAAAACCCTGTTTGTTCACATTGTGCGTATTTGGCATAAAACGCACTGTGTTGAAATTGAGCTTTATGAGAATTCCACAAAAAGCAAAGCTGTAACTGCTCCATTGAATGCAATGAACTCCACGTTCAGAGATACCTTCATCGCCAAGGCAATTTTCAGCTAGCCTTGAAATGCAAGACTCTGGCATCAGCTCCAGCACCAAGTACATGTTATCTATAGGGACACAACACAGCATGTGGATGAGGCTTTTACTCAACACGAAAGGGCACAATGTTTCTTGTGTGAGACCAACTCCACTCACGACACTAATCTCACACACCATCACCATTAGACCCGTTTCGCACGAAAACCCTGCTTTGTAACTCTGTGCGTATTTGCCATAAAACGCACTGTGTGAAAATTGAGCTTTATACGATTCCAGACAAAGCAAAGCAGTAAATGCTCCATTGAAATGCAACGAATTCCACGTTCAGAGATACCTTCATCGCCAAGGCAATTTTCAGCTAGCCTTGAAATGCAAGGCTCTGGCATCAGCTCCAGCACCAAGTACATGTTAGCTATAGGGACACAGCACAGCATGTGGATGAGGCTTTATTCAACACAAAAGGGCACAATGTTTCTTGTGTGAGACCAACTCCACTCAGGTCACTAACCTCACACACCAGCACCATTACACCCGTTTCGCACGAAAAAACAGTTTCGTCACAGTGTGTGTAATGGTCATAGAACGCATTGCAGTGAAAACTGTTTTATTGCGTATACACCACAAAGCAAAGCTGTAACTGCTCCATTGAAGTGCAACAAACTCCACGTTCAGAGAGCACTTCATCACCAAGGCAATTTTCAGTTAGCTTTGAAATGGAAGGCTCTTACATCAACTTCGGCTTTAAATACATGTTCGATATACGGACTAATAACAGCATGTGGATGAGGCTTTTACTCAACATCAATGGGCAGAGAGTTTCTTGTGTGAGACCAACTCCACTCAAGTCGCTAACCTCACACACCATCACCATTAGACCCGTTTCGCACGAAAAACCTTTTGGTCGCACTGTGCATATTTGTCATAAAAAGCACTGTTTTGAAATTGAGCTTTATGAGAATTCCACACAAAGCAAAGCTGTAACTGCTCCATTGAAATGCAATGAACTCCACGTTCAGAGATACCTTCATCGCCAAGGCAATTTTCAGCTAGCCTTGAAATGCAAGGCTCTGGCATCAGCTCCAGCACCAAGTACATGTTAGCTATAGGGACACAGCACAGCATGTGGATGAGGCTGTTACTCAACACGAAAGGGCACAATGTTTCTTGTGTGAGATCAACTCCACTCAAGTCGCTAACCTCACACACCATCACCATTAGACCCATTTCGCACGAAAACCCTGCTTTGTAACTCTGGGCGTATTTGCCATAAAACGCACTGTGTGAAAATTGAGCTTTATACGATTCCAGACAAAGCAAAGCAGTAACTGCTCCATTGAAATGCAATGAACTCCACGTTCAGAGATACTTCCATCGCCAAGGCAATTTTCAGCTAGCCTTGAAATGCAAGGCTCTGGCATCAGCTCCAGCACCAAGTCCTTCAAGCTATACGGACAAAACACAGCATGTGGATGAGGCTTTTACTCAACATCAATGGGCAGAGAGTTTCTTGTGTGAGACCAACTCCACTCAGGTCACTAATCTCACACACCTACACCATTAGACCCGTTTTGCACGAAAACCCTGTTTGGTCACACTGTGCATATTTGTCATAAAATGCACTGTGTTGAAATTGAGCTTTATGAGAATTCCAGACAAAGCAAAGCTGTAACTGCTCCATTGAAATGCAATGAACTCCACGTTCAGAGATACTTCCATCGCCAAGGCAATTTTCAGCTAGCCTTGAAATGCAAGGCTCTGGCATCAGGTCCAGCACCAAGTACATGTTAGCTATAGGGACACAGCACAGCATGTGGATGAGGCTTTTACTCAAGACGAAAGGGCACAATGTTTCTTGTGTGAGACCAACTCCACTCAAGTCGCTAACCTCACACACTTACACCATTAGACCTGTTTCGCACGAAAAACAGTTTCGTCACAGTGTGTGTAATGGTCATAGAACGCATTGCAGTGAAAACTGGTTTATTGCGTATACACCACAAAGCAAAGCTGTAACTGCTCCATTGAAGTGCAACCAACTCCACGTTCAGAGAGCACTTCATCACCAAGGCAATTTTCAGTTAGCTTTGTAATGGAAGGCTCTTACATCAACTTCGGCTTTAAATACATGTTCGCTATACGGACTAAACAGCATGTGGATGAGGCTTTTACTCAACATCAATGGGCAGAGAGTTTCTTGTGTGAGACCAACTCCACTCAGGTCACTAACCTCACACACCATCACCATTAGACCCGTTTCGCACGAAAACCCTGTTTCGTAACACTGAGCATATTTGCCATAAAACGCACTGTGTTGAAATTGAGCTTTATGAGAATTCCAGAAAAAGCAAAGCTGCAACTGCTCCATTGAAATGCAACGAACTCCATGTTCAGAGATACTTCCATCGCCAAGGCAATTTTCAGCTAGCCTTGAAATGCAAGGCTCTGGCATCAGCTCCAGCACCAAGTACATGTTAGCTATAGGGACACAGCACAGCACGTGGATGAGGCTGTTATTCAACACGAAAGGGCACAATGTTTCTTGTGTGAGAACAACTCCACTCAAGTCGCTAACCTCACACACCATCACCATTAGACCCGTTTCGCACGAAAAACCTTTTGGTCGCACTGTGCATATTTGTCATAAAACGCACTGTTTTGAAATTGAGCTTTATGAGAATTCCACACAAAGCAAAGCTGTAACTGCTCCATTGAAATGCAATGAACTCCACGTTCAGAGATACCTTCATCGCCAAGGCAATTTTCAGCTAGCCTTGAAATGCAAGGCTCTGGCATCAGCTCCAGCACCAAGTACATGTTAGCTATAGGGACACAACACAGCATGTGGATGAGGCTTTTACTCAAGACGAAAGGGCACAATGTTTCTTGTCTGAGACCAACTCCACTCAAGTCGCTAACCTCACACACCATCACCATTAGACCCGTTTCGCACGAAAACCCTTTTGGTCACACTGTGCATATTTGTCATAAAACGCACTGTTTTGAAATTGAGCTTTATGAGAATTCCAGACAAAGCAAAGCTGTAACTGCTCCATTGAAATGCAATGAACTCCACGTTCAGAGATACCTTCATCGCCAAGGCAATTTTCAGCTAGCCTTGAAATGCAAGGCTCTGGCATCAGCTCCAGCACTAAATAGATGCAAGCTATACGGACACAACACAGCATGTGGATGAGGCTTTATTCAACACAAAAGGGCACAATGTTTCTTGTGTGTGACCAACTCCACTCAGGTCACTAACCTCACACACCATCACCATTAGACCCGTTTCGCACGAAAACCCTGTTTCGTAACACTGAGCATATTTGCCATTAAACGCACTGTGTTGAAATTGAGCTTTATGAGAATTCCAGAAAAAGCAAAGCTGCAACTGCTCCATTGAAATGCAACGAACTCCATGTTCAGAGATACTTCCATCGCCAAGGCAATTTTCAGCTAGCCTTGAAATGCAAGGCTCTGGCATCAGCTCCAGCACCAAGTACATGTTAGCTATAGGGACACAGCACAGCACGTGGATGAGGCTGTTATTCAACACGAAAGGGCACAATGTTTCTTGTGTGAGAACAACTCCACTCAAGTCGCTAACCTCACACACCATCACCATTAGACCCGTTTCGCACGAAAAACCTTTTGGTCGCACTGTGCATATTTGTCATAAAACGCACTGTTTTGAAATTGAGCTTTATGAGAATTCCACACAAAGCAAAGCTGTAACTGCTCCATTGAAATGCAATGAACTCCACGTTCAGAGATACCTTCATCGCCAAGGCAATTTTCAGCTAGCCTTGAAATGCAAGGCTCTGGCATCAGCTCCAGCACCAAGTACATGTTAGCTATAGGGACACAACACAGCATGTGGATGAGGCTTTTACTCAAGACGAAAGGGCACAATGTTTCTTGTGTGAGACCAACTCCACTCAAGTCGCTAACCTCACACACCATCACCATTAGACCCGTTTCGCACGAAAACCCTTTTGGTCACACTGTGCATATTTGTCATAAAACGCACTGTTTTGAAATTGAGCTTTATGAGAATTCCAGACAAAGCAAAGCTGTAACTGCTCCATTGAAATGCAATGAACTCCACGTTCAGAGATACCTTCATCGCCAAGGCAATTTTCAGCTAGCCTTGAAATGCAAGGCTCTGGCATCAGCTCCAGCACTAAATACATGCAAGCTATACGGACACAACACAGCATGTGGATGAGGCTTTATTCAACGCAAAAGGGCACAATGTTTCTTGTGTGTGACCAACTCCACTCAGGTCACTAACCTCACACACCAGCACCATTACACCCGTTTCGCACGAAAAAACAGTTTCGTCACAGTGTGTGTAATGGTCATAGAACTCATTGCAGTGAAAACTGTTTTATTGCGTATACACCACAAAGCAAAGGTGTAACTGCTCCATTGAAGTGCAACCTACTCCACGTTCAGAGAGCACTTCATCACCAAGGCAATTTTCAGTTAGCTTTGAAATGGAAGGCTCTTACATCAACTTCGGCTTTAAATACATGTTCGCTATACGGACTAAACAGCATGTGGATGAGGCTTTTACTCAACATCAATGGGCAGAGAGTTTCTTGTGTGAGACCAACTCCACTCAGGTCACTAACCTCACACACCATCACCATTAGACCCGTTTCGCACGAAAACCCTGTTTCGTAACACTGAGCATATTTGCCATAAAACGCACTGTGTTGAAATTGAGCTTTATGAGAATTCCACAAAAAGCAAAGCTGCAACTGTTCCATTGAAATGCAACGAACTCCATGTTCAGAGATACTTCCATCGCCAAGGCAATTTTCAGCTAGCCTTGAAATGCAAGGCTCTGGCATCAGCTCCAGCACCAAGTACATGTTAGCTATAGGGACACAGCACAGCATGTGGATGAGGCTGTTACTCAACACGAAAGGGCACAATGTTTCTTGTGTGAGACCAACTCCACTCACACTAATCTCACACACCATCACTCAAGTCGCTAACCTCACGCACTTACACCATTAGACCCGTTTCGTACGAAAACCCTTTTGGTCACACTGTGCATATTTGTCATAAAACGCACTGTTTTGAAATTGAGCTTTATGAGAATTCCACACAAAGCAAAGCTGTAACTGCTCCATTGAAATGCAATGAACTCCACGTTCAGAGATACCTTCATCGCCAAGGCAATTTTCAGCTAGCCTTGAAATGCAAGGCTCTGGCATCAGCTCCAGCACTAAATACATGCAAGCTATACGGACACAACACAGCATGTGGATGAGGCTTTATTCAACACAAAAGGGCACAATGTTTCTTGTGTGAGACCAACTCCACTCAGGTCACTAACCTCACACACCATCACCATTACACCCGTTTCGCACGAAAAAACAGTTTCGTCACAGTGTGTGTAATGGTCATAGAACGCATTGCAGTGAAAACTGTTTTATTGCGTATACACCACAAAGCAAAGGTGTAACTGCTCCATTGAAGTGCAACCAACTCCACGTTCAGAGAGCACTTCATCACCAAGGCAATTTTCAGTTAGCTTTGAAATGGAAGGCTCTTACATCAACTTCGGCTTTAAATACATGTTCGCTATACGGACTAAACACAGCATGTGGATGAGGCTTTTACTCAACATCAATGGGCAGAGAGTTTCTTGTGTGAGACCAACTCTACTCAGATCACTAACCTCACAAACCATCACCATTAGACCCGTTTCGCACGAAAATCCTGTTTCGTAACACTGAGCATATTTGCCATAAAACGCACTGTGTTGAAATTGAGCTTTATACGATTCCAGACAAAGCAAAGCTGCAACTGCTCCATTGAAATGCAATGAACTCCACGTTCAGAGATACTTCCATCGCCAAGGCAATTTTCAGCTAGCCTTGAAATGCAAGGCTCTGGCATCAGCTCCAGCACCAAGTACTTGCAAGCTATACGGACAAAACACAGCATGTGGATGAGGCTTTTACTCAACATCAATGGGCAGAGAGTTTCTTGTGTGAGACCAACTCCACTCAGGTCACTAACCTCACAAACCATCACCATTAGACCCGTTTCGCACGAAAAACCTGTTTCGTAACACTGAGCATATTTGGCATAAAACGCACTGTGTTGAAATTGAGCTTTATACGATTCCAGAAAAAGCAAAGCTGCAACTGCTCCATTGAAATGCAATGAACTCCACGTTCAGAGATACTTCCATCGCCAAGGCAATTTTCAGCTAGCCTTGAAATGCAAGGCTCTGGCATCAGCTCCAGCACCAAGTACATGTTAGCTATAGGGACACAGCACAGCATGTGGATGAGGCTGTTACTCAACACGAAAGGGCACAATGTTTCTTGTGTGAGATCAACTCCACTCAAGTCGCTAACCTCACACACCATCACCATTAGACCCGTTTCGCACGAAAAACCTTTTGGTCGCACTGTGCATATTTGTCATAAAACGCACTGTTTTGAAATTGAGCTTTATGAGAATTCCACACAAAGCAAAGCTGTAACTGCTCCATTGAAATGCAATGAACTCCACGTTCAGAGATACCTTCATCGCCAAGGCAATTTTCAGCTAGCCTTGAAATGCAAGGCTCTGGCATCAGCTCCAGCACCAAGTACATGTTAGCTATAGGGACACAACACAGCATGTGGATGAGGCTTTTACTCAAGACGAAAGGGCACAATGTTTCTTGTGTGAGACCAACTCCACTCAAGTCGCTAACCTCACACACCATCACCATTAGACCCGTTTCGCACGAAAACCCTTTTGGTCACACTGTGCATATTTGCCATAAAACGCACTGTGTTGAAATTGAGCTTTATGAGAATTCCACAAAAAGCAAAGCTGTAACTGCTCCATTGAAATGCAATGAACTCCACGTTCAGAGATACTTCCATCGCCAAGGCAATTTTCAGCTAGCCTTGAAATGCAAGACTCTGGCATCAGCTCCAGCACCAAGTACATGTTAGCTATAGGGACACAACACAGCATGTGGATGAGGCTTTTACTCAACACGAAAGGGCACAATGTTTCTTGTGTGAGACCAACTCCACTCACGACACTAATCTCACACACCATCACCATTAGACCCGTTTCGCACGAAAACTCTGCTTGCTAACTCTGTGCGTATTTGCCATAAAACGCACTGTGTGAAAATTGAGCTTTATACGATTCCAGACAAAGCAAAGCAGTAAATGCTCCATTGAAATGCAACGAATTCCACGTTCAGAGATACCTTCATCGCCAAGGCAATTTTCAGCTAGCCTTGAAATGCAAGGCTCTGGCATCAGCTCCAGCACCAAGTACATGTTAGCTATAGGGACACAGCACAGCATGTGGATGAGGCTGTTACTCAACACGAAAGGGCACAATGTTTCTTGTGTGAGACCAACTCCACTCAAGTCGCTAACCTCACACACTTACACCATTAGACCCGTTTCGCACGAAAACCCTTTTGGTCACACTGTGCATATTTGTCATAAAACGCACTGTTTTGAAATTGAGCTTTATGAGAATTCCAGACAAAGCAAAGCTGTAACTGCTCCATTGAAATGCAATGAACTCCACGTTCAGAGATACCTTCATCGCCAAGGCAATTTTCAGCTAGCCTTGAAATGCAAGGCTCTGGCATCAGCTCCAGCACTAAATACATGCAAGCTATACGGACACAACACAGCATGTGGATGAGGCTTTAATCAACACAAAAGGGCACAATGTTTCTTGTGTGAGACCAACTCCACTCAGGTCACTAACCTCACACACCAGCACCATTACACCCGTTTCGCACGAAAAAACAGTTTCGTCACAGTGTGTGTAATGGTCATAGAACGCATTGCAGTGAAAACTGTTTTATTGCGTATACACCACAAAGCAAAGCTGTAACTGCTCCATTGAAGTGCAACCAACTCCACGTTCAGAGAGCACTTCATCACCAAGGCAATTCAGTTAGCTTTGAAATGGAAGGCTCTTACATCAACTTCGGCTTTAAATACATGTTCGCTATACGGACTAAACACAGCCTGTGGATGAGGCTTTTACTCAACATCAATGGGCAGAGAGTTTCTTGTGTGAGACCAACTCCACTCAGGTCACTAACCTCACACACCATCACCATTAGACCCGTTTTGCACGAAAACCCTGTTTCGTAACACTGAGCATATTTGCCATAAAACGCACTTTGTGAAATTGAGCTTTATACGATTCCAGACAAAGCAAAGCAGTAACTGCTCCATTGAAATGCAACGAACTCCACGTTCAGAGATACCTTCATCGCCAAGGCAATTTTCAGCTAGCCTTGAAATGCAAGGCTCTGGCATCAGCTCCAGCACTAAGTACATGCAAGCTATAGGGACAAAGCACAGCATGTGGATGTAGCTTTTCTTCAACACGAAAGGGCACAATGTTTCTTTTGTGAGACCAACTCCACTCAAGTCACTAACCTCACACACTTACACATTTGACCCGTTTCGCACGAAACCCTGTTTGTTCACATTGTGCGTATTTGGCATAAAACGCACTGTGTTGAAATTGAGCTTTATGAGAATTCCACAAAAAGCAAAGCTGTAACTGCTCCATTGAAATGCAATGAACTCCACGTTCAGAGATACTTCCATCGCCAAGGCAATTTTCAGCTAGCCTTGAAATGCAAGGCTCTCGCATCAGCTCCAGCACCAAGTACATGTTAGCTATAGGGACACAGCACAGCATGTGGATGAGGCTGTTACTCAACACGAAAGGGCACAATGTTTCTTGTGTGAGACCAACTCCACTCAAGTCGCTAACCTCACACACTTACACCATTAGACACGTTTCGCACGAAAACCCTTTTGGTCACACTGTGCATATTTGTCATAAAACGCACTGTGTTGAAATTGAGCTTTATGAGAATTCCAGACAAAGCAAAGCTGTAACTGCTCCATTGAAATGCAATGAACTCCACGTTCAGAGATACTTCCATCGCCAAGGCAATTTTCAGCTAGCCTTGAAATGCAAGGTCTCTTCCTTCAACTTCAGCTTTAAATACATGGTAGCTATACGGACACAACACAGCATGTGGATGAGGCTTTTACTCAACATCAATGGGCAGAGAGTTTCTTGTGTGAGACCAACTCCACTCAGGTCACTAACCTCACACACCAGCACCATTACACCCGTTTCGCACGAAAAAACTGTTTCGTCACAGTGTGTGTAATGGTCATAGAACGCATTGCAGTGAAAACCGGTTTATTGCGTATACACCACAAAGCAAAGCTGTAACTGCTCCATTGAAGTGCAACCAACTCCACGTTCAGAGAACACTTCATCACCAAGGCAATTTTCAGATAGCTTTGAAATGAAAGGCTCTTACATCAACTTCAGTTTTAAATACATGTTCGCTATACGGACTAAACAGCATGTGGATGAGGCTTTTACTCAACATCAATGGGCAGAGAGTTTCTTGTGTGAGACCAACTCCACTCAGGTCACTAACCTCACACACCATCACCATTAGACCCGTTTTGCACGAAAACCCTGTTTCGTAACACTGAGCATATTTCCCATAAAACGCACTTTGTGAAATTGAGCTTTATATGATTCCAGACAAAGCAAAGCAGTAACTGCTCCATTGAAATGCAACGAACTCCACGTTCAGAGATACTTCCATCGCCAAGGCAATTTTCAGCTAGCCTTGAAATGCAAGGCTCTGGCATCAGCTCCAGCACCAAGTACTTGCAAGCTATACGGACAAAACACAGCATGTGGATGAGGCTGTTACTCAACACGAAAAGGCACAAGGTTTCTTGTGTGAGACCAACTCCACTCAAGTCGCTAACCTCACACACCATCACCATTAGACCCGTTTCGCACGAAAACCCTTTTGGTCACACTGTGCATATTAGTCATAAAACGCACTGTTTTGAAATTGAGCTTTATGAGAATTCCACACAAAGCAAAGCTGTAACTGCTCCATTGAAATGCAATGAACTCCACGTTCAGAGATACCTTCATCGCCAAGGCAATTTTCAGCTAGCCTTGAAATGCAAGGCTCTGGCATCAGCTCCAGCACCAAGTACTTGCAAGCTATAGGGACAAAACACAGCATGTGGATGAGGCTTTTACTCGACACGAAAGGGCACAATGTTTCTTGTGTGAGACCAACTCCACTCACGACACTAATCTCACACACCATCACCATTAGACCCGTTTCGCACGAAAACCCTGCTTTGTAACTCTGTGCGTATTTGCCATAAAACGCACTTTGTGAAAATTGAGCTTTGTACGATTCCAGACAAAGCAAAGCAGTAACTGCTCCATTGAAATGCAACGAACTCCACGTTCAGAGATACCTTCATCGCCAAGGCAATTTTCAGCTAGCCTTGAAATGCAAGGCTCTGGCATCAGCTCCAGCACTAAGTACATGCAAGCTATAGGGACAAAGCACAGCATGTGGATGTAGCTTTTCTTCAACACGAAAGGGCACAATGTTTCTTTTGTGAGACCAACTCCACTCAAGTCACTAACCTCACACACTTACTCATTTGACCCGTTTCGCACGAAAACCCTGTTTGTTCACATTGTGCGTATTTGGCATAAAACGCACTGTGTTGAAATTGAGCTTTATGAGAATTCCACAAAAAGCAAAGCTGTAACTGCTCCATTGAATGCAATGAACTCCACGTTCAGAGATACCTTCATCGCCAAGGCAATTTTCAGCTAGCCTTGAAATGCAAGACTCTGGCATCAGCTCCAGCACCAAGTACATGTTAGCTATAGGGACACAACACAGCATGTGGATGAGGCTTTTACTCAACACGAAAGGGCACAATGTTTCTTGTGTGAGACCAACTCCACTCACGACACTAATCTCACACACCATCACCATTAGACCCGTTTCGCACGAAAACCCTGCTTTGTAACTCTGTGCGTATTTGCCATAAAACGCACTGTGTGAAAATTGAGCTTTATACGATTCCAGACAAAGCAAAGCAGTAAATGCTCCATTGAAATGCAACGAATTCCACGTTCAGAGATACCTTCATCGCCAAGGCAATTTTCAGCTAGCCTTGAAATGCAAGGCTCTGGCATCAGCTCCAGCACCAAGTACATGTTAGCTATAGGGACACAGCACAGCATGTGGATGAGGCTTTATTCAACACAAAAGGGCACAATGTTTCTTGTGTGAGACCAACTCCACTCAGGTCACTAACCTCACACACCAGCACCATTACACCCGTTTCGCACGAAAAAACAGTTTCGTCACAGTGTGTGTAATGGTCATAGAACGCATTGCAGTGAAAACTGTTTTATTGCGTATACACCACAAAGCAAAGCTGTAACTGCTCCATTGAAGTGCAACAAACTCCACGTTCAGAGAGCACTTCATCACCAAGGCAATTTTCAGTTAGCTTTGAAATGGAAGGCTCTTACATCAACTTCGGCTTTAAATACATGTTCGCTATACGGACTAATAACAGCATGTGGATGAGGCTTTTACTCAACATCAATGGGCAGAGAGTTTCTTGTGTGAGACCAACTCCACTCAAGTCGCTAACCTCACACACCATCACCATTAGACCCGTTTCGCACGAAAAACCTTTTGGTCGCACTGTGCATATTTGTCATAAAACGCACTGTTTTGAAATTGAGCTTTATGAGAATTCCACACAAAGCAAAGCTGTAACTGCTCCATTGAAATGCAATGAACTCCACGTTCAGAGATACCTTCATCGCCAAGGCAATTTTCAGCTAGCCTTGAAATGCAAGGCTCTGGCATCAGCTCCAGCACCAAGTACATGTTAGCTATAGGGACACAGCACAGCATGTGGATGAGGCTGTTACTCAACACGAAAGGGCACAATGTTTCTTGTGTGAGATTAACTCCACTCAAGTCGCTAACCTCACACACCATCACCATTAGACCCATTTCGCACGAAAACCCTGCTTTGTAACTCTGGGCGTATTTGCCATAAAACGCACTGTGTGAAAATTGAGCTTTATACGATTCCAGACAAAGCAAAGCAGTAACTGCTCCATTGAAATGCAATGAACTCCACGTTCAGAGATACTTCCATCGCCAAGGCAATTTTCAGCTAGCCTTGAAATGCAAGGCTCTGGCATCAGCTCCAGCACCAAGTCCTTCAAGCTATACGGACAAAACACAGCATGTGGATGAGGCTTTTACTCAACATCAATGGGCAGAGAGTTTCTTGTGTGAGACCAACTCCACTCAGGTCACTAATCTCACACACCTACACCATTAGACCCGTTTTGCACGAAAACCCTGTTTGGTCACACTGTGCATATTTGTCATAAAATGCACTGTGTTGAAATTGAGCTTTATGAGAATTCCAGACAAAGCAAAGCTGTAACTGCTCCATTGAAATGCAATGAACTCCACGTTCAGAGATACTTCCATCGCCAAGGCAATTTTCAGCTAGCCTTGAAATGCAAGGCTCTGGCATCAGGTCCAGCACCAAGTACATGTTAGCTATAGGGACACAGCACAGCATGTGGATGAGGCTTTTACTCAAGACGAAAGGGCACAATGTTTCTTGTGTGAGACCAACTCCACTCAAGTCGCTAACCTCACACACTTACACCATTAGACCTGTTTCGCACGAAAAACAGTTTCGTCACAGTGTGTGTAATGGTCATAGAACGCATTGCAGTGAAAACTGGTTTATTGCGTATACACCACAAAGCAAAGCTGTAACTGCTCCATTGAAGTGCAACCAACTCCACGTTCAGAGAGCACTTCATCACCAAGGCAATTTTCAGTTAGCTTTGTAATGGAAGGCTCTTACATCAACTTCGGCTTTAAATACATGTTCGCTATACGGACTAAACAGCATGTGGATGAGGCTTTTACTCAACATCAATGGGCAGAGAGTTTCTTGTGTGAGACCAACTCCACTCAGGTCACTAACCTCACACACCATCACCATTAGACCCGTTTCGCACGAAAACCCTGTTTCGTAACACTGAGCATATTTGCCATAAAACGCACTGTGTTGAAATTGAGCTTTATGAGAATTCCAGAAAAAGCAAAGCTGCAACTGCTCCATTGAAATGCAACGAACTCCATGTTCAGAGATACTTCCATCGCCAAGGCAATTTTCAGCTAGCCTTGAAATGCAAGGCTCTGGCATCAGCTCCAGCACCAAGTACATGTTAGCTATAGGGACACAGCACAGCACGTGGATGAGGCTGTTATTCAACACGAAAGGGCACAATGTTTCTTGTGTGAGAACAACTCCACTCAAGTCGCTAACCTCACACACCATCACCATTAGACCCGTTTCGCACGAAAAACCTTTTGGTCGCACTGTGCATATTTGTCATAAAACGCACTGTTTTGAAATTGAGCTTTATGAGAATTCCACACAAAGCAAAGCTGTAACTGCTCCATTGAAATGCAATGAACTCCACGTTCAGAGATACCTTCATCGCCAAGGCAATTTTCAGCTAGCCTTGAAATGCAAGGCTCTGGCATCAGCTCCAGCACCAAGTACATGTTAGCTATAGGGACACAACACAGCATGTGGATGAGGCTTTTACTCAAGACGAAAGGGCACAATGTTTCTTGTGTGAGACCAACTCCACTCAAGTCGCTAACCTCACACACCATCACCATTAGACCCGTTTCGCACGAAAACCCTTTTGGTCACACTGTGCATATTTGTCATAAAACGCACTGTTTTGAAATTGAGCTTTATGAGAATTCCAGACAAAGCAAAGCTGTAACTGCTCCATTGAAATGCAATGAACTCCACGTTCAGAGATACCTTCATCGCCAAGGCAATTTTCAGCTAGCCTTGAAATGCAAGGCTCTGGCATCAGCTCCAGCACTAAATACATGCAAGCTATACGGACACAACACAGCATGTGGATGAGGCTTTATTCAACACAAAAGGGCACAATGTTTCTTGTGTGTGACCAACTCCACTCAGGTCACTAACCTCACACACCATCACCATTAGACCCGTTTCGCACGAAAACCCTGTTTCGTAACACTGAGCATATTTGCCATAAAACGCACTGTGTTGAAATTGAGCTTTATGAGAATTCCAGAAAAAGCAAAGCTGCAACTGCTCCATTGAAATGCAACGAACTCCATGTTCAGAGATACTTCCATCGCCAAGGCAATTTTCAGCTAGCCTTGAAATGCAAGGCTCTGGCATCAGCTCCAGCACCAAGTACATGTTAGCTATAGGGACACAGCACAGCACGTGGATGAGGCTGTTATTCAACACGAAAGGGCACAATGTTTCTTGTGTGAGAACAACTCCACTCAAGTCGCTAACCTCACACACCATCACCATTAGACCCGTTTCGCACGAAAAACCTTTTGGTCGCACTGTGCATATTTGTCATAAAACGCACTGTTTTGAAATTGAGCTTTATGAGAATTCCACACAAAGCAAAGCTGTAACTGCTCCATTGAAATGCAATGAACTCCACGTTCAGAGATACCTTCATCGCCAAGGCAATTTTCAGCTAGCCTTGAAATGCAAGGCTCTGGCATCAGCTCCAGCACCAAGTACATGTTAGCTATAGGGACACAACACAGCATGTGGATGAGGCTTTTACTCAAGACGAAAGGGCACAATGTTTCTTGTGTGAGACCAACTCCACTCAAGTCGCTAACCTCACACACCATCACCATTAGACCCGTTTCGCACGAAAACCCTTTTGGTCACACTGTGCATATTTGTCATAAAACGCACTGTTTTGAAATTGAGCTTTATGAGAATTCCAGACAAAGCAAAGCTGTAACTGCTCCATTGAAATGCAATGAACTCCACGTTCAGAGATACCTTCATCGCCAAGGCAATTTTCAGCTAGCCTTGAAATGCAAGGCTCTGGCATCAGCTCCAGCACTAAATACATGCAAGCTATACGGACACAACACAGCATGTGGATGAGGCTTTATTCAACGCAAAAGGGCACAATGTTTCTTGTGTGTGACCAACTCCACTCAGGTCACTAACCTCACACACCAGCACCATTACACCCGTTTCGCACGAAAAAACAGTTTCGTCACAGTGTGTGTAATGGTCATAGAACTCATTGCAGTGAAAACTGGTTTATTGCGTATACACCACAAAGCAAAGCTGTAACTGCTCCATTGAAGTGCAACCTACTCCACGTTCAGAGAGCACTTCATCACCAAGGCAATTTTCAGTTAGCTTTGAAATGGAAGGCTCTTACATCAACTTCGGCTTTAAATACATGTTCGCTATACGGACTAAACAGCATGTGGATGAGGCTTTTACTCAACATCAATGGGCAGAGAGTTTCTTGTGTGAGACCAACTCCACTCAGGTCACTAACCTCACACACCATCACCATTAGACCCGTTTCGCACGAAAACCCTGTTTCGTAACACTGAGCATATTTGCCATAAAACGCACTGTGTTGAAATTGAGCTTTATGAGAATTCCACAAAAAGCAAAGCTGCAACTGTTCCATTGAAATGCAACGAACTCCATGTTCAGAGATACTTCCATCGCCAAGGCAATTTTCAGCTAGCCTTGAAATGCAAGGCTCTGGCATCAGCTCCAGCACCAAGTACATGTTAGCTATAGGGACACAGCACAGCATGTGGATGAGGCTGTTACTCAACACGAAAGGGCACAATGTTTCTTGTGTGAGACCAACTCCACTCAGGTCACTAACCTCACCCACTTACACCATTAGACCCGTTTCGTACGAAAACCCTTTTGGTCACACTGTGCATATTTGTCATAAAACGCACTGTTTTGAAATTGAGCTTTATGAGAATTCCACACAAAGCAAAGCTGTAACTGCTCCATTGAAATGCAATGAACTCCACGTTCAGAGATACCTTCATCGCCAAGGCAATTTTCAGCTAGCCTTGAAATGCAAGGCTCTGGCATCAGCTCCAGCACTAAATACATGCAAGCTATACGGACACAACACAGCATGTGGATGAGGCTTTATTCAACACAAAAGGGCACAATGTTTCTTGTGTGAGACCAACTCCACTCAGGTCACTAACCTCACACACCATCACCATTACACCCGTTTCGCACGAAAAAACAGTTTCGTCACAGTGTGTGTAATGGTCATAGAACGCATTGCAGTGAAAACTGTTTTATTGCGTATACACCACAAAGCAAAGGTGTAACTGCTCCATTGAAGTGCAACCAACTCCACGTTCAGAGAGCACTTCATCACCAAGGCAATTTTCAGTTAGCTTTGAAATGGAAGGCTCTTACATCAACTTCGGCTTTAAATACATGTTCGCTATACGGACTAAACACAGCATGTGGATGAGGCTTTTACTCAACATCAATGGGCAGAGAGTTTCTTGTGTGAGACCAACTCTACTCAGATCACTAACCTCACAAACCATCACCATTAGACCCGTTTCGCACGAAAACCCTGTTTCGTAACACTGAGCATATTTGCCATAAAACGCACTGTGTTGAAATTGACCTTTATACGATTCCAGACAAAGCAAAGCTGCAACTGCTCCATTGAAATGCAATGAACTCCACGTTCAGAGATACTTCCATCGCCAAGGCAATTTTCAGCTAGCCTTGAAATGCAAGGCTCTGGCATCAGCTCCAGCACCAAGTACATGTTAGCTATAGGGACACAGCACAGCATGTGGATGAGGCTGTTACTCAACACGAAAGGGCACAATGTTTCTTGTGTGAGACCAACTCCACTCAAGTCGCTAACCTCACACACCATCACAATTAGACCCGTTTCGCACGAAAACCCTGCTTTGTAACTCTGGGCGTATTTGCCATAAAACGCACTGTGTGAAAATTGAGCTTTATACGATTCCAGACAAAGCAAAGCAGTAACTGCTCCATTGAAATGCAATGAACTCCACGTTCAGAGATACTTCCATCGCCAAGGCAATTTTCAGCTAGCCTTGAAATGCAAGGCTCTGGCATCAGCTCCAGCACCAAGTACTTGCAAGCTATACGGACAAAACACAGCATGTGGATGAGGCTTTTACTCAACATCAATGGGCAGAGAGTTTCTTGTGTGAGACCAACTCCACTCAGGTCACTAATCTCACACACCTACACCATTAGACCCGTTTTGCACGAAAACCCTGTTTGGTCACACTGTGCATATTTGTCATAAAATGCACTGTGTTGAAATTGAGCTTTATGAGAATTCCAGACAAAGCAAAGCTGTAACTGCTCCATTGAAATGCAATGAACTCCACGTTCAGAGATACTTCCATCGCCAAGGCAATTTTCAGCTAGCCTTGAAATGCAAGGCTCTGGCATCAGCTCCAGCACCAAGTACATGTTAGCTATAGGGACACAGCACAGCATGTGGATGAGGCTTTATTCAACACAAAAGGGCACAATGTTTCTTGTGTGAGACCAACTCCACTCAAGTCGCTAACCTCACACACTTACACCATTAGACCTGTTTCGCACGAAAAACAGTTTCGTCACAGTGTGTGTAATGGTCATAGAACGCATTGCAGTGAAAACTGGTTTATTGCGTATACACCACAAAGCAAAGCTGTAACTGCTCCATTGAAGTGCAACCAACTCCACGTTCAGAGAGCACTTCATCACCAAGGCAATTTTCAGTTAGCTTTGTAATGGAAGGCTCTTACATCAACTTCGGCTTTAAATACATGTTCGCTATACGGACTAAACAGCATGTGGATGAGGCTTTTACTCAACATCAATGGGCAGAGAGTTTCTTGTGTGAGACCAACTCCACTCAGGTCACTAACCTCACACCATCACCATTAGACCCGTTTTGCACGAAAAACCTGTTTCGTAACACTGAGCATATTTGCCATAAAACGCACTGTGTTGAAATTGAGCTTTATGAGAATTCCACTAAAAGCAAAGCTGCAACTGCTCCATTGAAATGCAACGAACTCCATGTTCAGAGATACTTCCATCGCCAAGGCAATTTTCAGCTAGCCTTGAAATGCAAGGCTCTGGCATCAGCTCCAGCACCAAGTACATGTTAGCTATAGGGACACAGCACAGCATGTGGATGAGGCTGTTACTCAACACGAAAGGGCACAATGTTTCTTGTGTGAGACCAACTCCACTCACACTAATCTCACACACCATCACTCAAGTCGCTAACCTCACACACTTACACCATTAGACCCGTTTCGTACGAAAACCCTTTTGGTCACACTGTGCATATTTGGCATAAAACGCACTGTGTTGAAATTGAGCTTTATACGATTCCAGAAAAAGCAAAGCTGCAACTGCTCCATTGAAATGCAATGAACTCCACGTTCAGAGATACTTCCATCGCCAAGGCAATTTTCAGCTAGCCTTGAAATGCAAGGCTCTGGCATCAGCTCCAGCACCAAGTACATGTTAGCTATAGGGACACAGCACAGCATGTGGATGAGGCTGTTATTCAACACGAAAGGGCACAATGTTTCTTGTGTGAGACCAACTCCACTCAAGTCGCTAACCTCACACACCATCACCATTAGACCCGTTTCGCACAAAAAACCTTTTGGTCACACTGTGCATATTTGTCATAAAACGCACTGTTTTGAAATTGAGCTTTATGAGAATTCCACACAAAGCAAAGCTGTAACTGCTCCATTGAAATGCAATGAACTTGGGCCCGGCGGCGTGGCCTAGCGGCTAAAGTCCTCGCCTTGAAAGCCCCGGGATCCCATATGGGCGCCGGTTCTAATCCCGGCAGCTCCACTTCCCATCCACCTCCCTGCTTGTGGCCTGGAGAAGCAGTTGAGGACGGCACAATGCCTTGGGACACTGCACCCGCGTGGGAGACCTGGAAGAGGTTCCTGGTTCCCGGCATCGGATCGGCGCGCATCGGCCCGTTGCGGCTCACTTGGGGAGTAGATCATCGGACGGAAGATCTTCCTCTCTGTCTCTCCTCCTCTGTGTATATCTGGCTGTAATAAAATGAATAAATCTTTAAAAAAAAAAAAAAAAAAAAAAAAAGAAATGCAATGAACTCCACGTTCAGAGATACCTTCATCGCCAAGGCAATTTTCAGCTAGCCTTGAAATGCAAGGCTCTGGCATCAGCTCCAGCACCAAGTACATGTTAGCTATAGGGACACAGCACAGCATGTGGATGAGGCTGTTACTCAACACGAAAGGGCACAATGTTTCTTGTGTGAGACCAACTCCACTCACACTAATCTCACACACCATCACTCAAGTCGCTAACCTCACACACTTACACCATTAGACCCGTTTCGTACGAAAACCCTTTTGGTCACACTGTGCATATTTGTCATAAAACGCACTGTTTTGAAATTGAGCTTTATGAGAATTCCACACAAAGCAAAGCTGTAACTGCTCCATTGAAATGCAATGAACTCCACGTTCAGAGATACCTTCATCGCCAAGGCAATTTTCAGCTAGCCTTGAAATGCAAGGCTCTGGCATCAGCTCCAGCACTAAATACATGCAAGCTATACGGACACAACACAGCATGTGGATGAGGCTTTATTCAACACAAAAGGGCACAATGTTTCTTGTGTGAGACCAACTCCACTCAGGTCACTAACCTCACACACCAGCACCATTACACCCGTTTCGCACGAAAAAACAGTTTCGTCACAGTGTGTGTAATGGTCATAGAACTCATTGCAGTGAAAACTGTTTTATTGCATATACACCACAAAGCAAAGCTGTAACTGCTCCATTGAAGTGCAACCAACTCCAGGTTCAGAGAGCACTTCATCACCAAGGCAATTTTCAGTTAGCTTTGAAATGGAAGGCTCTTACATCAACTTCGGCTTTAAATACATGTTCGCTATACGGACTAAACACAGCATGTGGATGAGGCTTTTACTCAACATCAATGGGCAGAGAGTTTCTTGTGTGAGACCAACTCTACTCAGATCACTAACCTCACAAACCATCACCATTAGACCCGTTCGCACGAAAATCCTTTTTCGTAACACTGACCATATTTGCCATAAAACGCACTGTGTTGAAATTGAGCTTTATACGATTCCAGACAAAGCAAAGCTGCAACTGCTCCATTGAAATGCAATGAACTCCACGTTCAGAGATACTTCCATCGCCAAGGCAATTTTCAGCTAGCCTTGAAATGCAAGGCTCTGGCATCAGCTCCAGCACCAAGTACATGTTAGCTATAGGGACACAGCACAGCATGTGGATGAGGCTGTTACTCAAAACGAAAGGCACAATGTTTCTTGTGTGAGACCAACTCCACTCAAGTCGCTAACCTCACACACCATCACCATTAGACCCGTTTCGCACGAAAACCCTGCTTTGTAACTCTGGGCGTATTTGCCATAAAACGCACTGTGTGAAAATTGAGCTTTATACGATTCCAGACAAAGCAAAGCAGTAACTGCTCCATTGAAATGCAATGAACTCCACGTTCAGAGATACTTCCATCGCCAAGGCAATTTTCAGCTAGCCTTGAAATGCAAGGCTCTGGCATCAGCTCCAGCACCAAGTACTTGCAAGCTATACGGACAAAACACAGCATGTGGATGAGGCTTTTACTCAACATCAATGGGCAGAGAGTTTCTTGTGTGAGACCAACTCCACTCAGGTCACTAATCTCACACACCTACACCATTAGACCCGTTTTGCACGAAAACCCTGTTTGGTCACACTGTGCATATTTGTCATAAAATGCACTGTGTTGAAATTGAGCTTTATGAGAATTCCAGACAAAGCAAAGCTGTAACTGCTCCATTGAAATGCAATGAACTCCACGTTCAGAGATACTTCCATCGCCAAGGCAATTTTCAGCTAGCCTTGAAATGCAAGGCTCTGGCATCAGCTCCAGCACCAAGTACATGTTAGCTATAGGGACACAGCACAGCATGTGGATGAGGCTTTTACTCAAGACGAAAGGGCACAATGTTTCTTGTGTGAGACCAACTCCACTCAAGTCGCTAACCTCACACACCATCACCATTAGACCCGTTTCGCACGAAAACCCTTTTGGTCACACTGTGCATATTTGTCATAAAACGCACTGTTTTGAAATTGAGCTTTATGAGAATTCCAGACAAAGCAAAGCTGTAACTGCTCCATTGAAATGCAATGAACTCCACGTTCAGAGATACCTTCATCGCCAAGGCAATTTTCAGCTAGCCTTGAAATGCAAGGCTCTGGCATCAGCTCCAGCACTAAATACATGCAAGCTATACGGACACAACACAGCATGTGGATGAGGCTTTATTCAACGCAAAAGGGCACAATGTTTCTTGTGTGTGACCAACTCCACTCAGGTCACTAACCTCACACACCAGCACCATTACACCCGTTTCGCACGAAAAAACAGTTTCGTCACAGTGTGTGTAATGGTCATAGAACTCATTGCAGTGAAAACTGGTTTATTGCGTATACACCACAAAGCAAAGCTGTAACTGCTCCATTGAAGTGCAACCTACTCCACGTTCAGAGAGCACTTCATCACCAAGGCAATTTTCAGTTAGCTTTGAAATGGAAGGCTCTTACATCAACTTCGGCTTTAAATACATGTTCGCTATACGGACTAAACAGCATGTGGATGAGGCTTTTACTCAACATCAATGGGCAGAGAGTTTCTTGTGTGAGACCAACTCCACTCAGGTCACTAACCTCACACACCATCACCATTAGACCCGTTTCGCACGAAAACCCTGTTTCGTAACACTGAGCATATTTGCCATAAAACGCACTGTGTTGAAATTGAGCTTTATGAGAATTCCACAAAAAGCAAAGCTGCAACTGTTCCATTGAAATGCAACGAACTCCATGTTCAGAGATACTTCCATCGCCAAGGCAATTTTCAGCTAGCCTTGAAATGCAAGGCTCTGGCATCAGCTCCAGCACCAAGTACATGTTAGCTATAGGGACACAGCACAGCATGTGGATGAGGCTGTTACTCAACACGAAAGGGCACAATGTTTCTTGTGTGAGACCAACTCCACTCAGGTCACTAACCTCACCCACTTACACCATTAGACCCGTTTCGTACGAAAACCCTTTTGGTCACACTGTGCATATTTGTCATAAAACGCACTGTTTTGAAATTGAGCTTTATGAGAATTCCACACAAAGCAAAGCTGTAACTGCTCCATTGAAATGCAATGAACTCCACGTTCAGAGATACTTCCATCGCCAAGGCAATTTTCAGCTAGCCTTGAAATGCAAGGCTCTGGCATCAGCTCCAGCACCAAGTACATGTTAGCTATAGGGACACAGCACAGCATGTGGATGAGGCTGTTACTCAAAACGAAAGGCACAATGTTTCTTGTGTGAGACCAACTCCACTCAAGTCGCTAACCTCACACACCATCACCATTAGACCCGTTTCGCACGAAAACCCTGCTTTGTAACTCTGGGCGTATTTGCCATAAAACGCACTGTGTGAAAATTGAGCTTTATACGATTCCAGACAAAGCAAAGCAGTAACTGCTCCATTGAAATGCAATGAACTCCACGTTCAGAGATACTTCCATCGCCAAGGCAATTTTCAGCTAGCCTTGAAATGCAAGGCTCTGGCATCAGCTCCAGCACCAAGTACTTGCAAGCTATACGGACAAAACACAGCATGTGGATGAGGCTTTTACTCAACATCAATGGGCAGAGAGTTTCTTGTGTGAGACCAACTCCACTCAGGTCACTAATCTCACACACCTACACCATTAGACCCGTTTTGCACGAAAACCCTGTTTGGTCACACTGTGCATATTTGTCATAAAATGCACTGTGTTGAAATTGAGCTTTATGAGAATTCCAGACAAAGCAAAGCTGTAACTGCTCCATTGAAATGCAATGAACTCCACGTTCAGAGATACTTCCATCGCCAAGGCAATTTTCAGCTAGCCTTGAAATGCAAGGCTCTGGCATCAGCTCCAGCACCAAGTACATGTTAGCTATAGGGACACAGCACAGCATGTGGATGAGGCTTTATTCAACACAAAAGGGCACAATGTTTCTTGTGTGAGACCAACTCCACTCAAGTCGCTAACCTCACACACTTACACCATTAGACCTGTTTCGCACGAAAAACAGTTTCGTCACAGTGTGTGTAATGGTCATAGAACGCATTGCAGTGAAAACTGGTTTATTGCGTATACACCACAAAGCAAAGCTGTAACTGCTCCATTGAAGTGCAACCAACTCCACGTTCAGAGAGCACTTCATCACCAAGGCAATTTTCAGTTAGCTTTGTAATGGAAGGCTCTTACATCAACTTCGGCTTTAAATACATGTTCGCTATACGGACTAAACAGCATGTGGATGAGGCTTTTACTCAACATCAATGGGCAGAGAGTTTCTTGTGTGAGACCAACTCCACTCAGGTCACTAACCTCACACCATCACCATTAGACCCGTTTTGCACGAAAAACCTGTTTCGTAACACTGAGCATATTTGCCATAAAACGCACTGTGTTGAAATTGAGCTTTATGAGAATTCCACTAAAAGCAAAGCTGCAACTGCTCCATTGAAATGCAACGAACTCCATGTTCAGAGATACTTCCATCGCCAAGGCAATTTTCAGCTAGCCTTGAAATGCAAGGCTCTGGCATCAGCTCCAGCACCAAGTACATGTTAGCTATAGGGACACAGCACAGCATGTGGATGAGGCTGTTACTCAACACGAAAGGGCACAATGTTTCTTGTGTGAGACCAACTCCACTCACACTAATCTCACACACCATCACTCAAGTCGCTAACCTCACACACTTACACCATTAGACCCGTTTCGTACGAAAACCCTTTTGGTCACACTGTGCATATTTGGCATAAAACGCACTGTGTTGAAATTGAGCTTTATACGATTCCAGAAAAAGCAAAGCTGCAACTGCTCCATTGAAATGCAATGAACTCCACGTTCAGAGATACTTCCATCGCCAAGGCAATTTTCAGCTAGCCTTGAAATGCAAGGCTCTGGCATCAGCTCCAGCACCAAGTACATGTTAGCTATAGGGACACAGCACAGCATGTGGATGAGGCTGTTATTCAACACGAAAGGGCACAATGTTTCTTGTGTGAGACCAACTCCACTCAAGTCGCTAACCTCACACACCATCACCATTAGACCCGTTTCGCACAAAAAACCTTTTGGTCACACTGTGCATATTTGTCATAAAACGCACTGTTTTGAAATTGAGCTTTATGAGAATTCCACACAAAGCAAAGCTGTAACTGCTCCATTGAAATGCAATGAACTTGGGCCCGGCGGCGTGGCCTAGCGGCTAAAGTCCTCGCCTTGAAAGCCCCGGGATCCCATATGGGCGCCGGTTCTAATCCCGGCAGCTCCACTTCCCATCCACCTCCCTGCTTGTGGCCTGGAGAAGCAGTTGAGGACGGCACAATGCCTTGGGACACTGCACCCGCGTGGGAGACCTGGAAGAGGTTCCTGGTTCCCGGCATCGGATCGGCGCGCATCGGCCCGTTGCGGCTCACTTGGGGAGTAGATCATCGGACGGAAGATCTTCCTCTCTGTCTCTCCTCCTCTGTGTATATCTGGCTGTAATAAAATGAATAAATCTTTAAAAAAAAAAAAAAAAAAAAAAAAAGAAATGCAATGAACTCCACGTTCAGAGATACCTTCATCGCCAAGGCAATTTTCAGCTAGCCTTGAAATGCAAGGCTCTGGCATCAGCTCCAGCACCAAGTACATGTTAGCTATAGGGACACAGCACAGCATGTGGATGAGGCTGTTACTCAACACGAAAGGGCACAATGTTTCTTGTGTGAGACCAACTCCACTCACACTAATCTCACACACCATCACTCAAGTCGCTAACCTCACACACTTACACCATTAGACCCGTTTCGTACGAAAACCCTTTTGGTCACACTGTGCATATTTGTCATAAAACGCACTGTTTTGAAATTGAGCTTTATGAGAATTCCACACAAAGCAAAGCTGTAACTGCTCCATTGAAATGCAATGAACTCCACGTTCAGAGATACCTTCATCGCCAAGGCAATTTTCAGCTAGCCTTGAAATGCAAGGCTCTGGCATCAGCTCCAGCACTAAATACATGCAAGCTATACGGACACAACACAGCATGTGGATGAGGCTTTATTCAACACAAAAGGGCACAATGTTTCTTGTGTGAGACCAACTCCACTCAGGTCACTAACCTCACACACCATCACCATTACACCCGTTTCGCACGAAAAAACAGTTTCGTCACAGTGTGTGTAATGGTCATAGAACTCATTGCAGTGAAAACTGTTTTATTGCATATACACCACAAAGCAAAGCTGTAACTGCTCCATTGAAGTGCAACCAACTCCAGGTTCAGAGAGCACTTCATCACCAAGGCAATTTTCAGTTAGCTTTGAAATGGAAGGCTCTTACATCAACTTCGGCTTTAAATACATGTTCGCTATACGGACTAAACACAGCATGTGGATGAGGCTTTTACTCAACATCAATGGGCAGAGAGTTTCTTGTGTGAGACCAACTCTACTCAGATCACTAACCTCACAAACCATCACCATTAGACCCGTTCGCACGAAAATCCTTTTTCGTAACACTGACCATATTTGCCATAAAACGCACTGTGTTGAAATTGAGCTTTATACGATTCCAGACAAAGCAAAGCTGCAACTGCTCCATTGAAATGCAATGAACTCCACGTTCAGAGATACTTCCATCGCCAAGGCAATTTTCAGCTAGCCTTGAAATGCAAGGCTCTGGCATCAGCTCCAGCACCAAGTACATGTTAGCTATAGGGACACAGCACAGCATGTGGATGAGGCTGTTACTCAAAACGAAAGGCACAATGTTTCTTGTGTGAGACCAACTCCACTCAAGTCGCTAACCTCACACACCATCACCATTAGACCCGTTTCGCACGAAAACCCTGCTTTGTAACTCTGGGCGTATTTGCCATAAAACGCACTGTGTGAAAATTGAGCTTTATACGATTCCAGACAAAGCAAAGCAGTAACTGCTCCATTGAAATGCAATGAACTCCACGTTCAGAGATACTTCCATCGCCAAGGCAATTTTCAGCTAGCCTTGAAATGCAAGGCTCTGGCATCAGCTCCAGCACCAAGTACTTGCAAGCTATACGGACAAAACACAGCATGTGGATGAGGCTTTTACTCAACATCAATGGGCAGAGAGTTTCTTGTGTGAGACCAACTCCACTCAGGTCACTAATCTCACACACCTACACCATTAGACCCGTTTTGCACGAAAACCCTGTTTGGTCACACTGTGCCTATTTGTCATAAAATGCACTGTGTTGAAATTGAGCTTTATGAGAATTCCAGACAAAGCAAAGCTGTAACTGCTCCATTGAAATGCAATGAACTCCACGTTCAGAGATACTTCCATCGCCAAGGCAATTTTCAGCTAGCCTTGAAATGCAAGGCTCTGGCATCAGCTCCAGCACCAAGTACATGTTAGCTATAGGGACACAGCACAGCATGTGGATGAGGCTTTTACTCAAGACGAAAGGGCACAATGTTTCTTGTGTGAGACCAACTCCACTCAAGTCGCTAACCTCACACACTTACACCATTAGACCTGTTTCGCACGAAAAACAGTTTCGTCACAGTGTGTGTAATGGTCATAGAACGCATTGCAGTGAAAACTGGTTAATTGCGTATACACCACAAAGCAAAGCTGTAACTGCTCCATTGAAGTGCAACCAACTCCACGTTCAGAGAGCACTTCATCACCAAGGCAATTTTCAGTTAGCTTTGTTATGGAAGGCTCTTACATCAACTTTGGCTTTAAATACATGTTCGCTATACGGACTAAACAGCATGTGGATGAGGCTTTTACTCAACATCAATGGGCAGAGAGTTTCTTGTGTGAGACCAACTCCACTCAGGTCACTAACCTCACACACCATCACCATTAGACCCGTTTTGCACGAAAACCCTGTTTCGTAACACTGAGCATATTTGCCATAAAACGCACTGTGTTGAAATTGAGCTTTATGAGAATTCCACAAAAAGCAAAGCTGCAACTGCTCCATTGAAATGCAACGAACTCCATGTTCAGAGATACTTCCATCGCCAAGGCAATTTTCAGCTAGCCTTGAAATGCAAGGCTCTGGCATCAGCTCCAGCACCAAGTACATGTTAGCTATAGGGACACAACACAGCATGTGGATGAGGCTGTTATTCAACACGAAAGGGCACAATGTTTCTTGTGTGAGAACAACTCCACTCAAGTCGCTAACCTCACACACCATCACCATTAGACCCGATTCACACGAAAAACCTTTTGGTCACACTGTGCATATTTGTCATAAAACGCACTGTTTTGAAATTGAGCTTTATGAGAAATCCACACAAAGCAAAGCTGTAACTGCTCCATTGAAATGCAACGAACTCCACGTTCAGAGATACCTTCATCGCCAAGGCAATTTTCAGCTAAAGTTGAAATGCAGGTCTCTTCCTTCAACTTCAGCTTTAAATGCATGCTAGCTATACGGACACAACACAGCATGTGGATGAGGCTTTATTCAACACAAAAGGGCACAATGTTTCTTGTGTGTTACCAACTCCACTCAGGTCACTAACCTCACACACCATCACCATTAGACCCGTTTAGCACGAAAAAACAGTTTCGTCACAGTGTGTGTAATCGTCATAGAACGCATTGCAGTGAAAACTGGTTTATTGCGTATACACCACAAAGCAAAGCTGTAACTGCTCCATTGAAGTGCAACCAACTCCACGTTCAGAGAACACTTCATCACCAAGGCAATTTTCAGTTAGCTTTGAAATGGAAGGCTCTTACATCAACTTTGGCTTTAAATACATGTTCGCTATACGGACTAAACAGCATGTTGATGAGGCTTTTACTCAACATCAATGGGCAGAGAGTTTCTTGTGTGAGACCAACTCCACTCAGGTCACTAACCTCACACACCATCACCATTAGACCCGTTTTGCACGAAAAACCTGTTTCGTAACACTGAGCATATTTGCCATAAAACGCACTGTGTGAAAATTGAGCTTTATACGATTCCAGACAAAGCAAAGCTGTAACTGCTCCATTGAAATGCAATGAACTCCACATTCAGAGATACCTTCATCGCCAAGGCAATTTTCAGCTAGCCTTGAAATGCAAGGCTCTGGCATCAGCTCCAGCACCAAGTACTTGCAAGCTATAGGGACACAACACAGCATGTGGATGAGGCTTTTACTCAACACGAAAGGGCACAATGTTTCTTGTGTGAGACCAACTCCACTCAAGACACTAATCTCACACACCATCACCATTAGACCCGTTTCGCACAAAAACCCTGCTTTGTAACTCTGTGCGTATTTGCCATAAAACGCACTTTGTGAAAATTGAGCTTTATACGATTCCAGACAAAGCAAAGCAGTAACTGCTCCATTGAAATGCAACGAACTCCACGTTCAGAGATACCTTCATCGCCAAGGCAATTTTCAGCTAGCCTTGAAATGCAAGGCTCTGGCATCAGCTCCAGCACTAAGTACATGCAAGCTATAGGGACACAGCACAGCATGTGGATGTAGCTTTTCTTCAACACGAAAGGGCACAATGTTTCTTGTGTGAGACCAACTCCACTCACGACACTAATCTCACACACCATCACCATTAGACCCGTTTCGCACGAAAACCCTGCTTTGTAACTCTGTGCGTATTTGCCATAAAACGCACTGTGTAAAATTGAACTTTATACGATTCCAGACAAAGCAAAGCTGTAACTGCTCCATTGAAATGCAATGAACTCCACGTTCAGAGATACCTTCATCGCCAAGGCAATTTTCAGCTAGCCTTGAAATGCAAGGCTCTGGCATCAGCTCCAGCACCAAGTACATGCAAGCTATACGGACACAACACAGCATGTGGATGAGGCTTTTACTCAACATCAATGGGCAGAGAGTTTCTTGTGTGAGACCAACTCCACTCAGGTCACTAATCTCACACACCTACACCATTAGACCCGTTTCGCACGAAAACCCTGTTTGGTCACACTGTGCCTATTTGTCATAAAACGCACTGTGTTATATTGAGCTTTATGAGAATTCCAGACAAAGCTAAGCTGTAACTGCTCCATTGAAATGCAACGAACTCCACGTTCAGAGATACCTTCATCGCCAAGGCAATTTTCAGCTAGCCTTGAAATGCAGGTCTCTTCCATCAACTTCAGCTTTAAATACATGGTAGCTATACGGACACAACACAGCATGTGGATGAGGCTTTTACTCAACATCAATGGGCAGAGAGTTTCTTGTGTGAGACCAACTCCACTCAAGTCGCTAACCTCACACACCATCACCATTAGACCCGTTTCGCACGAAAACCCTTTTGGTCACACTGTGCATATTTGTCATAAAAGGCACTGTGTTGAAATTGAGCTTTATGAGAATTCCAGACAAAGCAAAGCTGTAACTGCTCCATTGAAATGCAATGAACTCCACGTTCAGAGATACCTTCATCGCCAAGGCAATTTTCAGCTAGCCTTGAAATGCAAGGCTCTGGCATCAGCTCCAGCACCAAGTACATGTTAGCTATAGGGACACAACACAGCATGTGGATGAGGCTTTTACTCAACATCAATGGTCAGAGAGTTTCTTGTGTGAGACCAACTCCACTCACAACACTAATCTCACACACCATCACCATTAGACCCATTTCGCACGAAAACCCTGCTTTGTAACTCTGTGCGTATTTGGCATAAAACGCACTGTGTGAAAATTGAGCTTTATATGATTCCAGACAAAGCAAAGCTGTAACTGCTCCATTGAAATGCAATGAACTCCACGTTCAGAGATACCTTCATCGCCAAGGCAATTTTCAGCTAGCCTTGAAATGCAGGTCTCTTCCATCAACTTTGGCTTTAAATGCATGTTAGCTATACGGAAACAACACAGCATGTGGATGAGGCTTTTACTCAACATCAATGGGCAGAGAGTTTCTTGTGTGAGACCAACTCCACTCAGGTCACTAACCTCACACACCATCACCATTAGACCCGTTTCGCACGAAAACCCTATTTCGTAACACTGAGCATATTTGCCATAAAACGCACTGTGTTGAAATTGAGCTTTATGAGAATTCCAGACAAAGCAAAGCTGTAACTGCTCCATTGAACTGCAACGAACTCCATGTTCAGAGATACTTCCATCGCCAAGGCAATTTTCAGCTAGCCTTGAAATACAAGGCTCTGGCATCTGCTGCAGCACCAAGTACATGTTAGCTATAGGGACACAGCACAGCATGTGGATGAGGCTGTTAGTCAAAACGAAAGGCACAATGTTTCTTGTGTGAGACCAACTCCACTCACGACACTAATCTCATACACTTACACCTTTAGACCCGTTTCGCACGAAAACCCTGTTTCGTAACACTGAGCATATTTGCCATAAAACGCACTGTGTTGAAATTGAGCTTTATGAGAATTCCACACAAAACAAAGCTGTAACTGCTCCATTGAAATGCTACGAAATCCATGTTCAGAGATACTTCCATCGCCAAGGCAATTTTCAGCTAGCCTTGAAATGCAAGGCTCTGGCATCAGCTCCAGCACCAATTACATGTTAGCTATAGGGACACAGCACAGCATGTGGATGAGGCGTTCACTCAACACGAAAGGGCACAACGTTTCTTGTGTGAGAACAACTCCACTCAAGTCGCTAACCTCACACACCATCACCATTAGACCCGTTTCGCACGAAAACCCTTTTGGTCACACTGTGCATATTTGTCATAAAACGCACTGTTTTGAAATTAAGCTTTATGAGAATTCCACACAAAGCAAAGCTGTAACTGCTCCATTGAAATGCAACGAACTCCACGTTCAGAGATACTTCCATCGCCAAGGCAATTTTCAGCTAGCCTTGAAATGCAGGTCTCTTCCTTCAACTTCAGCTTTAAATGCATGTTAGCTATAGGGACACAACACAGCATGTGGATGAGGCTTTTACTCAACATCAATGGGCAGAGAGTTTCTTGTGTGAGACCAACTCCACTCACGACACTAATCTCACACACCATCACAATTAGACCCGTTTCGCACGAAAACCCTGTTTCGTAACACTGAGCATATTTGCCATAAAACGCACTGTGTTGAAATTGAGCTTTATGAGAATTCCACACAAAGCAAAGCTGCAACTGCTCCATTGAAATGCAACGAACTCCATGTTCAGAGATACTTCCATCGCCAAGGCAATTTTCAGCTAGCCTTGAAATGCAAGGCTCTGGCATCTGCTCCAGCACCAAGTACATGTTAGCTATAGGGACACAGCACAGCATGTGGATGAGGCTGTTACTCAAAACGAAAGGCACAATGTTTCTTGTGTGAGACCAACTCCACTCAAGTCGCTAACCTCACACACCATCACCATTAAACCCGTTTCGCACGAAAACCCTTTTGGTCACACTGTGCATATTAGTCATAAAAGGCACTGCTTTGAATTTGAGCTTTATGAGAATTCCAGACAAAGCAAAGCTGTAACTGCTCCATTGAAATACAATGAACTCCACGTTCAGAGATACCTTCATCGCCAAGGCAATTTTCAGCTAGCCTTGAAATGCAAGGCTCTGGCATCAGCTCCAGCACCAAGTACATGTTAGCTATAGGGACACAACACAGCATGTGGATGTAGCTTTTCTTCAACACGAAAGGGCACAATGTTTCTTGTGTGAGACCAACTCCAATCAAGTCACTAACCTCACACACCATCACCATTAGACCCGTTTCGCACGAAAACCCTGCTTTGTAACTCTGTGCGTATTTGGCATAAAACGCACTGTTTTGAAATTGAGCTTTATGAGAATTCCAGACAAAGCAAAGCTGTAACTGCTCCATTGAAATGCAACGAACTCCACGTTCAGAGATACCTTCATCGCCAAGGCAATTTTCAGCTAGCCTTGAAATGTAAGGCTCTGGCATCTGCTCCAGCACCAAGTACATGGTAGCTATAGGGACACAACACAGCATGTGGATGAGGCTTTTACTCAACACTAAATGGCACAATGTTTCTTGTGTGAGACCAACTCCACTCACGACACTAATCTCATACACTTACACCTTTAGTCCCGTTTCGCACGAAAACCCTGTTTCGTAACACTGAGCATATTTGCCATAAAACGCACTGTGTTGAAATTGAGCTTTATGAGAATTCCACACAAAACAAAGCTGCAACTGCTCCATTGAAATGCTACGAAATCCATGTTCAGAGATACTTCCATCGCCAAGGCAATTTTCAGCTAGCCTTGAAATGCAAGGCTCTGGCATCAGCTCCAGCACCAATTACATGTTAGCTATAGGGACACAGCACAGCATGTGGATGAGGCGTTCACTCAACACGAAAGGGCACAACGTTTCTTGTGTGAGAACAACTCCACTCAAGTCGCTAACCTCACACACCATCACCATTAGACCCGTTTCGCACGAAAACCCTTTTGGTCACACTGTGCATATTTGTCATAAAACGCACTGTTTTGAAATTAAGCTTTATGAGAATTCCACACAAAGCAAAGCTTTAACTGCTCCATTGAAATGCAATGAACTCCACGTTCAGAGATACTTCCATCGCCAAGGCAATTTTCAGCTAGCCTTGAAATGCAGGTCTCTTCCTTCAACTTCAGCTTTAAATGCATATTAGCTATAGGGACACAACACAGCATGTGGATGAGGCTTTTACTCAACATCAATGGGCAGAGAGTTTCTTTTGTGAGACCAACTCCACTCACGACAGTAATCTCACACACCATCACAATTAGACCCGTTTCGCACGAAAACCCTGCTTTGTAACTCTGTGCGTATTTGCCATAAAACGCACTGTGTGAAAATTGAGCTTTATACGATTCCAGACAAAGCAAAGCAGTAACTGCTCCATTGAAATGCAATGAACTCCACGTTCAGAGATACCTTCATCGCCAAGGCAATTTTCAGCTAGCCTTGAAATGCAAGGCTCTGGCATCAGCTCCAGCACTAAGTACATGTAGCTATAGGGACACAACACAGCATGTGGATGAGGCTTTTACTCAACATCAATGGGCAGAGAGTTTCTTGTGTGAGACCAACTCCACTCAGGTCACTAACCTCACACACCATCACCATTAGACCCGTTTCGCACGAAAACCCTATTTCGTAACACTGAGCATATTTGCCATAAAACGCACTGTGTTGAAATTGAGCTTTATGAGAATTCCACACAAAGCAAAGCTGCAACTGCTCCATTGAAATGCAACGAACTCCACGTTCAGAGATACTTCCATCGCCAAGGCAATTTTCAGCTAGCCTTGAAATGCAAGGCTCTGGCATCTGCTCCAGCACCAAGTACATGTTAGCTATAGGGACACAGCACAGCATGTGGATGAGGCTGTTACTCAAAACGAAAGGTACAATGTTTCTTGTGTGAGACCAACTCCACTCAAGTCGCTAACCTCACACACCATCACCATTAGACCCGTTTCGCACGAAAACCCTTTTCGTCACACTGTGCATATTAGTCATAAAAGGCACTGTTTTGAATTTGAGCTTTATGAGAATTCCAGACAAAGCAAAGCTGTAACTGCTCCATTGAAATGCAATGAACTCCACGTTCAGAGATACCTTCATCGCCAAGGCAATTTTCAGCTAGCCTTGAAATGCAAGGCTCTGGCATCAGCTCCAGCACCAAGTACATGTTAGCTATAGGGACACAGCACAGCATGTGGATGAGGCTGTTACTCAAAACGAAAGGTACAATGTTTCTTGTGTGAGACCAACTCCACTCAAGTCGCTAACCTCACACACCATCACCATTAGACCCGTTTCGCACGAAAACCCTATTTCGTAACACTGAGCATATTTGCCATAAAACGCACTGTGTTGAAATTGAGCTTTATGAGAATTCCAGACAAAGCAAAGCTGTAACTGCTCCATTGAAATGCAATGAACTCCACGTTCAGAGATACCTTCATCGCCAAGGCAATTTTCAGCTAGCCTTGAAATGCAAGGCAATGGCATCAGCTCCAGCACTAAGTACATGCAAGATATAGGGACACAGCACAGCATGTGGATGTAGCTTTTCTTCAACACGAAAGGGCACAATGTTTCTTGTGTGAGACCAACTCCACTCACAACACTAATCTCACACACCATCACCATTAGACCCGTTTCGCACGAAAACCCTGCTTTGTAACTCTGTGCGTATTTGCCATAAAACGCACTGTGTAAAATTGAACTTTATACGATTCCAGACAAAGCAAAGCTGTAACTGCTCCATTGAAATGCAATGAACTCCACGTTCAGAGATACCTTCATCGCCAAGGCAATTTTCAGCTAGCCTTGAAATGCAAGGCTCTGGCATCAGCTCCAGCACTAAATACATGCAAGCTATACGGACACAACACAGCATGTGGATGAGGCTTTTACTCAACATCAATGGCCAGAGAGTTTCTTGTGTGAGACCAACTCCACTCAGGTCACTAATCTCACACACCTACACCATTAGACCCGTTTCGTACGAAAACCCTGTTTGGTCACACTGTGCATATTTGCCATAAAACTCACTGTGTTATATTGAGCTTTATGAGACTTCCAGACAAAGCAAAGCTGTAACTGCTCCATTGAAATGCAACGAACTCCACGTTCAGAGATACCTTCATCGCCAAGGCAATTTTCAGCTAGCCTTGAAATGCAAGGCTCTGGCATCAGCTCCAGCACCAAGTATATGTTAGCTATAGGGACACAACACAGCATGTGGATGAGGCTTTTACTCAACATCAATGGGCAGAGAGTTTCTTGTGTGAGACCAACTCCACTCAGGTCACTAATCTCACACACCTACACCATTAGACCCGTTTTGCACGAAAACCCTGTTTGGTCACACTGTGCATATTTGTCATAAAATGCACTGTGTTGAAATTGAGCTTTATGAGAATTCCAGACAAAGCAAAGCTGTAACTGCTCCATTGAAATGCAATGAACTCCACGTTCAGAGATACTTCCATCGCCAAGGCAATTTTCAGCTAGCCTTGAAATGCAAGGCTCTGGCATCAGCTCCAGCACCAAGTACATGTTAGCTATAGGGACACAGCACAGCATGTGGATGAGGCTTTTACTCAAGACGAAAGGGCACAATGTTTCTTGTGTGAGACCAACTCCACTCAAGTCGCTAACCTCACACACTTACACCATTAGACCTGTTTCGCACGAAAAACAGTTTCGTCACAGTGTGTGTAATGGTCATAGAACGCATTGCAGTGAAAACTGGTTTATTGCGTATACACCACAAAGCAAAGCTGTAACTGCTCCATTGAAGTGCAACCAACTCCACGTTCAGAGAGCACTTCATCACCAAGGCAATTTTCAGTTAGCTTTGTTATGGAAGGCTCTTACATCAACTTTGGCTTTAAATACATGTTCGCTATACGGACTAAACAGCATGTGGATGAGGCTTTTACTCAACATCAATGGGCAGAGAGTTTCTTGTGTGAGACCAACTCCACTCAGGTCACTAACCTCACACACCATCACCATTAGACCCGTTTTGCACGAAAACCCTGTTTCGTAACACTGAGCATATTTGCCATAAAACGCACTGTTTTGAAATTGAGCTTTATGAGAATTCCACAAAAAGCAAAGCTGCAACTGCTCCATTGAAATGCAACGAACTCCATGTTCAGAGATACTTCCATCGCCAAGGCAATTTTCAGCTAGCCTTGAAATGCAAGGCTCTGGCATCAGCTCCAGCACCAAGTACATGTTAGCTATAGGGACACAGCACAGCATGTGGATGAGGCTGTTATTCAACACGAAAGGGCACAATGTTTCTTGTGTGAGAACAACTCCACTCAAGTCGCTAACCTCACACACCATCACCATTAGACCCGTTTCGCACAAAAAACCTTTTGGTCACACTGTGCATATTTGTCATAAAACGCACTGTTTTGAAATTGAACTTTATGAGAATTCCACACAAAGCAAAGCTGTAACTGCTCCATTGAAATGCAATGAACTCCACGTTCAGAGATACCTTCATCGCCAAGGCAATTTTCAGCTAGCCTTGAAATGCAAGGCTCTGGCATCAGCTCCAGCACCAAGTACATGTTAGCTATAGGGACACAGCACAGCATGTGGATGAGGCTGTTACTCAACACGAAAGGGCACAATGTTTCTTGTGTGAGACCAACTCCACTCACACTAATCTCACACACCATCACTCAAGTCGCTAACCTCACACACTTACACCATTAGACCCGTTTCGTACGAAAACCCTTTTGGTCACACTGTGCATATTTGTCATAAAACGCACTGTTTTGAAATTGAGCTTTATGAGAATTCCACACAAAGCAAAGCTGTAACTGCTCCATTGAAATGCAATGAACTCCACGTTCAGAGATACCTTCATCGCCAAGGCAATTTTCAGCTAGCCTTGAAATGCAAGGCTCTGGCATCAGCTCCAGCACTAAATACATGCAAGCTATACGGACACAACACAGCATGTGGATGAGGCTTTATTCAACACAAAAGGGCACAATGTTTCTTGTGTGAGACCAACTCCACTCAGGTCACTAACCTCACACACCATCACCATTACACCCGTTTCGCACGAAAAAACAGTTTCGTCACAGTGTGTGTAATGGTCATAGAACGCATTGCAGTGAAAACTGTTTTATTGCGTATACACCACAAAGCAAAGGTGTAACTGCTCCATTGAAGTGCAACCAACTCCACGTTCAGAGAGCACTTCATCACCAAGGCAATTTTCAGTTAGCTTTGAAATGGAAGGCTCTTACATCAACTTCGGCTTTAAATACATGTTCGCTATACGGACTAAACACAGCATGTGGATGAGGCTTTTACTCAACATCAATGGGCAGAGAGTTTCTTGTGTGAGACCAACTCTACTCAGATCACTAACCTCACAAACCATCACCATTAGACCCGTTTCGCACGAAAACCCTGTTTCGTAACACTGAGCATATTTGCCATAAAACGCACTGTGTTGAAATTGAGCTTTATACGATTCCAGACAAAGCAAAGCTGCAACTGCTCCATTGAAATGCAATGAACTCCACGTTCAGAGATACTTCCATCGCCAAGGCAATTTTCAGCTAGCCTTGAAATGCAAGGCTCTGGCATCAGCTCCAGCACCAAGTACATGTTAGCTATAGGGACACAGCACAGCATGTGGATGAGGCTGTTACTCAACACGAAAGGGCACAATGTTTCTTGTGTGAGACCAACTCCACTCAAGTCGCTAACCTCACACACCATCACCATTAGACCCGTTTCGCACGAAAACCCTGCTTTGTAACTCTGGGCGTATTTGCCATAAAACGCACTGTGTGAAAATTGAGCTTTATACGATTCCAGACAAAGCAAAGCAGTAACTGCTCCATTGAAATGCAATGAACTCCACGTTCAGAGATACTTCCATCGCCAAGGCAATTTTCAGCTAGCCTTGAAATGCAAGGCTCTGGCATCAGCTCCAGCACCAAGTACTTGCAAGCTATACGGACAAAACACAGCATGTGGATGAGGCTTTTACTCAACATCAATGGGCAGAGAGTTTCTTGTGTGAGACCAACTCCACTCAGGTCACTAACCTCACACACCATCACCATTAGACCCGTTTTGCACGAAAACCCTGTTTCGTAACACTGAGCATATTTGCTATAAAACGCACTGTGTTGAAATTGAGCTTTATGAGAATTCCACAAAAAGCAAAGCTGCAACTGCTCCATTGAAATGCAACGAACTCCATGTTCAGAGATACTTCCATCGCCAAGGCAATTTTCAGCTAGCCTTGAAATGCAAGGCTCTGGCATCAGCTCCAGCACCAAGTACATGTTAGCTATAGGGACACAGCACAGCATGTGGATGAGGCTGTTATTCAACACGAAAGGGCACAATGTTTCTTGTGTGAGAACAACTCCACTCAAGTCGCTAACCTCACACACCATCACCATTAGACCCGTTTCGCACAAAAAACCTTTTGGTCACACTGTGCATATTTGTCATAAAATGCACTGTTTTGAAATTGAGCTTTATGAGAATTCCACACAAAGCAAAGCTGTAACTGCTCCATTGAAATGCAATGAACTCCACGTTCAGAGATACCTTCATCGCCAAGGCAATTTTCAGCTAGCCTTGAAATGCAAGGCTCTGGCATCAGCTCCAGCACCAAGTACATGTTAGCTATAGGGACACAGCACAGCATGTGGATGAGGCTGTTACTCAACACGAAAGGGCACAATGTTTCTTGTGTGAGACCAACTCCACTCACACTAATCTCACACACCATCACTCAAGTCGCTAACCTCACACACTTACACCATTAGACCCGTTTCGTACGAAAACCCTTTTGGTCACACTGTGCATATTTGTCATAAAACGCACTGTTTTGAAATTGAGCTTTATGAGAATTCCACACAAAGCAAAGCTGTAACTGCTCCATTGAAATGCAATGAACTCCACGTTCAGAGATACCTTCATCGCCAAGGCAATTTTCAGCTAGCCTTGAAATGCAAGGCTCTGGCATCAGCTCCAGCACTAAATACATGCAAGCTATACGGACACAACACAGCATGTGGATGAGGCTTTATTCAACACAAAAGGGCACAATGTTTCTTGTGTGAGACCAACTCCACTCAGGTCACTAACCTCACACACCATCACCATTACACCCGTTTCGCACGAAAAAACAGTTTCGTCACAGTGTGTGTAATGGTCATAGAACGCATTGCAGTGAAAACTGTTTTATTGCGTATACACCACAAAGCAAAGGTGTAACTGCTCCATTGAAGTGCAACCAACTCCACGTTCAGAGAGCACTTCATCACCAAGGCAATTTTCAGTTAGCTTTGAAATGGAAGGCTCTTACATCAACTTCGGCTTTAAATACATGTTCGCTATACGGACTAAACACAGCATGTGGATGAGGCTTTTACTCAACATCAATGGGCAGAGAGTTTCTTGTGTGAGACCAACTCTACTCAGATCACTAACCTCACAAACCATCACCATTAGACCCGTTTCGCACGAAAACCCTGTTTCGTAACACTGAGCATATTTGCCATAAAACGCACTGTGTTGAAATTGAGCTTTATACGATTCCAGACAAAGCAAAGCTGCAACTGCTCCATTGAAATGCAATGAACTCCACGTTCAGAGATACTTCCATCGCCAAGGCAATTTTCAGCTAGCCTTGAAATGCAAGGCTCTGGCATCAGCTCCAGCACCAAGTACATGTTAGCTATAGGGACACAGCACAGCATGTGGATGAGGCTGTTACTCAACACGAAAGGGCACAATGTTTCTTGTGTGAGACCAACTCCACTCAAGTCGCTAACCTCACACACCATCACCATTAGACCCGTTTCGCACGAAAACCCTGCTTTGTAACTCTGGGCGTATTTGCCATAAAACGCACTGTGTGAAAATTGAGCTTTATACGATTCCAGACAAAGCAAAGCAGTAACTGCTCCATTGAAATGCAATGAACTCCACGTTCAGAGATACTTCCATCGCCAAGGCAATTTTCAGCTAGCCTTGAAATGCAAGGCTCTGGCATCAGCTCCAGCACCAAGTACTTGCAAGCTATACGGACAAAACACAGCATGTGGATGAGGCTTTTACTCAACATCAATGGGCAGAGAGTTTCTTGTGTGAGACCAACTCCACTCAGGTCACTAATCTCACACACCTACACCATTAGACCCGTTTTGCACGAAAACCCTGTTTGGTCACACTGTGCATATTTGTCATAAAATGCACTGTGTTGAAATTGAGCTTTATGAGAATTCCAGACAAAGCAAAGCTGTAACTGCTCCATTGAAATGCAATGAACTCCACGTTCAGAGATACTTCCATCGCCAAGGCAATTTTCAGCTAGCCTTGAAATGCAAGGCTCTGGCATCAGCTCCAGCACCAAGTACATGTTAGCTATAGGGACACAGCACAGCATGTGGATGAGGCTTTATTCAACACAAAAGGGCACAATGTTTCTTGTGTGAGACCAACTCCACTCAAGTCGCTAACCTCACACACTTACACCATTAGACCTGTTTCGCACGAAAAACAGTTTCGTCACAGTGTGTGTAATGGTCATAGAACGCATTGCAGTGAAAACTGTTTTATTGCGTATACACCACAAAGCAAAGCTGTAACTGCTCCATTGAAGTGCAACCAACTCCACGTTCAGAGAGCACTTCATCACCAAGGCAATTTTCAGTTAGCTTTGTAATGGAAGGCTCTTACATCAACTTCGGCTTTAAATACATGTTCGCTATACGGACTAAACAGCATGTGGATGAGGCTTTTACTCAACATCAATGGGCAGAGAGTTTCTTGTGTGAGACCAACTGCACTCAGGTCACTAACCTCACACACCATCACCATTAGACCCGTTTTGCACGAAAAACCTGTTTCGTAACACTGAGCATATTTGCCATAAAACGCACTGTGTTGAAATTGAGCTTTATGAGAATTCCACAAAAAGCAAAGCTGCAACTGCTCCATTGAAATGCAACGAACTCCATGTTCAGAGATACTTCCATCGCCAAGGCAATTTTCAGCTAGCCTTGAAATGCAAGGCTCTGGGATCAGCTCCAGCACCAAGTACATGTTAGCTATAGGGACACAGCACAGCATGTGGATGAGGCTGTTATTCAACACGAAAGGGCACAATGTTTCTTGTGTGAGAACAACTCCACTCAAGTCGCTAACCTCACACACCATCACCATTAGACCCGTTTCGCACAAAAAACCTTTTGGTCACACTGTGCATATTTGTCATAAAACGCACTGTTTTGAAATTGAGCTTTATGAGAATTCCACACAAAGCAAAGCTGTAACTGCTCCATTGAAATGCAATGAACTCCACGTTCAGAGATACCTTCATCGCCAAGGCAATTTTCAGCTAGCCTTGAAATGCAAGGCTCTGGCATCAGCTCCAGCACCAAGTACATGTTAGCTATAGGGCACAGCACAGCATGTGGATGAGGCTGTTACTCAACACGAAAGGGCACAATGTTTCTTGTGTGAGACCAACTCCACTCAGGTCACTAACCTCACACACCATCACCATTACACCCGTTTCGCACGAAAAAACAGTTTCGTCACAGTGTGTGTAATGGTCATAGAACGCATTGCAGTGAAAACTGTTTTATTGCGTATACACCACAAAGCAAAGGTGTAACTGCTCCATTGAAGTGCAACCAACTCCACGTTCAGAGAGCACTTCATCACCAAGGCAATTTTCAGTTAGCTTTGAAATGGAAGGCTCTTACATCAACTTCGGCTTTAAATACATGTTCGCTATACGGACTAAACACAGCATGTGGATGAGGCTTTTACTCAACATCAATGGGCAGAGAGTTTCTTGTGTGAGACCAACTCTACTCAGATCACTAACCTCACAAACCATCACCATTAGACCCGTTCGCACGAAAATCCTGTTTCGTAACACTGACCATATTTGCCATAAAACGCACTGTGTTGAAATTGAGCTTTATACGATTCCAGACAAAGCAAAGCTGCAACTGCTCCATTGAAATGCAATGAACTCCACGTTCAGAGATACTTCCATCGCCAAGGCAATTTTCAGCTAGCCTTGAAATGCAAGGCTCTGGCATCAGCTCCAGCACCAAGTACATGTTAGCTATAGGGACACAGCACAGCATGTGGATGAGGCTGTTACTCAAAACGAAAGGCACAATGTTTCTTGTGTGAGACCAACTCCACTCAAGTCGCTAACCTCACACACCATCACCATTAGACCCGTTTCGCACGAAAACCCTGCTTTGTAACTCTGGGCGTATTTGCCATAAAACGCACTGTGTGAAAATTGAGCTTTATACGATTCCAGACAAAGCAAAGCAGTAACTGCTCCATTGAAATGCAATGAACTCCACGTTCAGAGATACTTCCATCGCCAAGGCAATTTTCAGCTAGCCTTGAAATGCAAGGCTCTGGCATCAGCTCCAGCACCAAGTACTTGCAAGCTATACGGACAAAACACAGCATGTGGATGAGGCTTTTACTCAACATCAATGGGCAGAGAGTTTCTTGTGTGAGACCAACTCCACTCAGGTCACTAATCTCACACACCTACACCATTAGACCCGTTTTGCACGAAAACCCTGTTTGGTCACACTGTGCATATTTGTCATAAAATGCACTGTGTTGAAATTGAGCTTTATGAGAATTCCAGACAAAGCAAAGCTGTAACTGCTCCATTGAAATGCAATGAACTCCACGTTCAGAGATACTTCCATCGCCAAGGCAATTTTCAGCTAGCCTTGAAATGCAAGGCTCTGGCATCAGCTCCAGCACCAAGTACATGTTAGCTATAGGGACACAGCACAGCATGTGGATGAGGCTTTTACTCAAGACGAAAGGGCACAATGTTTCTTGTGTGAGACCAACTCCACTCAAGTCGCTAACCTCACACACTTACACCATTAGACCTGTTTCGCACGAAAAACAGTTTCGTCACAGTGTGTGTAATGGTCATAGAACGCATTGCAGTGAAAACTGGTTAATTGCGTATACACCACAAAGCAAAGCTGTAACTGCTCCATTGAAGTGCAACCAACTCCACGTTCAGAGAGCACTTCATCACCAAGGCAATTTTCAGTTAGCTTTGTTATGGAAGGCTCTTACATCAACTTTGGCTTTAAATACATGTTCGCTATACGGACTAAACAGCATGTGGATGAGGCTTTTACTCAACATCAATGGGCAGAGAGTTTCTTATGTGAGACCAACTCCACTCAGGTCACTAACCTCACACACCATCACCATTAGACCCGTTTTGCACGAAAACCCTGTTTCGTAACACTGAGCATATTTGCCATAAAACGCACTGTGTTGAAATTGAGCTTTATGAGAATTCCACAAAAAGCAAAGCTGCAACTGCTCCATTGAAATGCAACGAACTCCATGTTCAGAGATACTTCCATCGCCAAGGCAATTTTCAGCTAGCCTTGAAATGCAAGGCTCTGGCATCAGCTCCAGCACCAAGTACATGTTAGCTATAGGGACACAACACAGCATGTGGATGAGGCTGTTATTCAACACGAAAGGGCACAATGTTTCTTGTGTGAGAACAACTCCACTCAAGTCGCTAACCTCACACACCATCACCATTAGACCCGATTCACACGAAAAACCTTTTGGTCACACTGTGCATATTTGTCATAAAACGCACTGTTTTGAAATTGAGCTTTATGAGAAATCCACACAAAGCAAAGCTGTAACTGCTCCATTGAAATGCAACGAACTCCACGTTCAGAGATACCTTCATCGCCAAGGCAATTTTCAGCTAAAGTTGAAATGCAGGTCTCTTCCTTCAACTTCAGCTTTAAATGCATGCTAGCTATACGGACACAACACAGCATGTGGATGAGGCTTTATTCAACACAAAAGGGCACAATGTTTCTTGTGTGTGACCAACTCCACTCAGGTCACTAACCTCACACACCATCACCATTAGACCCGTTTAGCACGAAAAAACAGTTTCGTCACAGTGTGTGTAATCGTCATAGAACGCATTGCAGTGAAAACTGGTTTATTGCGTATACACCACAAAGCAAAGCTGTAACTGCTCCATTGAAGTGCAACCAACTCCACGTTCAGAGAACACTTCATCACCAAGGCAATTTTCAGTTAGCTTTGAAATGGAAGGCTCTTACATCAACTTTGGCTTTAAATACATGTTCGCTATACGGAATAAACAGCATGTTGATGAGGCTTTTACTCAACATCAATGGGCAGAGAGTTTCTTGTGTGAGACCAACTCCACTCAGGTCACTAACCTCACACACCATCACCATTAGACCCGTTTTGCACGAAAAACCTGTTTCGTAACACTGAGCATATTTGCCATAAAACGCACTGTGTGAAAATTGAGCTTTATACGATTCCAGACAAAGCAAAGCTGTAACTGCTCCATTGAAATGCAATGAACTCCACATTCAGAGATACCTTCATCGCCAAGGCAATTTTCAGCTAGCCTTGAAATGCAAGGCTCTGGCATCAGCTCCAGCACCAAGTACTTGCAAGCTATAGGGACAAAACACAGCATGTGGATGAGGCTTTTACTCAACACGAAAGGGCACAATGTTTCTTGTGTGAGACCAACTCCACTCAAGACCTTAATCTCACACACCATCACCATTAGACCCGTTTCGCACAAAAACCCTGCTTTGTAACTCTGTGCGTATTTGCCATAAAACGCACTTTGTGAAAATTGAGCTTTATACGATTCCAGACAAAGCAAAGCAGTAACTGCTCCATTGAAATGCAACGAACTCCACGTTCAGAGATACCTTCATCGCCAAGGCAATTTTCAGCTAGCCTTGAAATGCAAGGCTCTGGCATCAGCTCCAGCACTAAGTACATGCAAGCTATAGGGACACAGCACAGCATGTGGATGTAGCTTTTCTTCAACACGAAAGGGCACAATGTTTCTTGTGTGAGACCAACTCCACTCACGACACTAATCTCACACACCATCACCATTAGACCCGTTTCGCACGAAAACCCTGCTTTGTAACTCTGTGCGTATTTGCCATAAAACGCACTGTGTAAAATTGAACTTTATACGATTCCAGACAAAGCAAAGCTGTAACTGCTCCATTGAAATGCAATGAACTCCACGTTCAGAGATACCTTCATCGCCAAGGCAATTTTCAGCTAGCCTTGAAATGCAAGGCTCTGGCATCAGCTCCAGCACCAAGTACATGCAAGCTATACGGACACAACACAGCATGTGGATGAGGCTTTTACTCAACATCAATGGGCAGAGAGTTTCTTGTGTGAGACCAACTCCACTCAGGTCACTAATCTCACACACCTACACCATTAGACCCGTTTCGCACGAAAACCCTGTTTGGTCACACTGTGCCTATTTGTCATAAAACGCACTGTGTTATATTGAGCTTTATGAGAATTCCAGACAAAGCTAAGCTGTAACTGCTCCATTGAAATGCAACGAACTCCACGTTCAGAGATACCTTCATCGCCAAGGCAATTTTCAGCTAGCCTTGAAATGCAAGGCTCTGGCATCAGCTCCAGCACCAAGTATATGTTAGCTATAGGGACACAACACAGCATGTGGATGAGGCTTTTACTCAACATCAATGGGCAGAGAGTTTCTTGTGTGAGACCAACTCCACTCACAACACTAATCTCACACACCATCACCATTAGACCCGTTTCGCACGAAAACCCTGCTTTGTAACTCTGTGCGTATTTGCCATGAAACGCACTGTGTGAAAATTGAGCTTCATATGATTCCAAAGCAAAGCAGTAACTGCTCCATTGAAATGCAATGAACTCCACGTTCAGAGATACCTTCATCGCCAAGGCAATTTTCAGCTAGCCTTGAAATGCAAGGCTCTGGCATCAGCTCCAGCACCAAGTACATGCAAGCTATATGGACACAACACAGCATGTGGATGAGGCTTTTACTCAACATCCATGGGCAGAGAGTTTCTTGTGTGAGACCAACTCCACTCAGGTCACTAATCTCACACACCTACACCATTAGAACCGTTTCGCACGAAAACCCTGTTTGGTCACACTGTGCATATTTGCCATAAAACGCACTGTGTTGAAATTGAGCTTTATGAGAATTCCAGACAAAGCAAAGCTGTAACTGCTCCATTGAAATGCAACGAACTCAACGTTCAGAGATACTTCCATCGCCAAGGCAATTTTCAGCTAGCCTTGAGATGCAGGTCTCTTCCTTCAACTTCGGCTTTAAATACATGTTCGCTATATGGACTAAACACAGCATGTGGATGAGGCCTTTACTCAACATCAATGGGCAGAGAGTTTCTTGTGTGAGACCAACTCCACTCAGGTCACTAACCTCACACACCATCACCATTAGACCCGTTTCGCACGAAAAAACTGTTTCGTCACAGTGTGTGTAAAGGTCATAGAACGCATTGCAGTGAAAACCGGTTTATTGCGTATACACCACAAAGCAAAGCTGTAACTGCTCCATTGAAGTGCAACCAACTCCACGTTCAGAGAGCACTTCATCACCAAGGCAATTTTCAGTTAGCTTTGTAATGGAAGGCTCTTACATCAACTTCGGCTTTAAATACATGTTCGCTATACCGACTAAACAGCATGTGGAAGAGGCTTTTACTCAACATCAATGGGCAGAGAGTTTCTTGTGTGAGACCAACTGCACTCAGGTCACTAACCTCACACACCATCACCATTAGACCCGTTTTGCACGAAAAACCTGTTTCGTAACACTGAGCATATTTGCCATAAAACGCACTGTGTTGAAATTGAGCTTTATGAGAATTCCACAAAAAGCAAAGCTGCAACTGCTCCATTGAAATGCAACGAACTCCATGTTCAGAGATACTTCCATCGCCAAGGCAATTTTCAGCTAGCCTTGAAATGCAAGGCTCTGGGATCAGCTCCAGCACCAAGTACATGTTAGCTATAGGGACACAGCACAGCATGTGGATGAGGCTGTTATTCAACACGAAAGGGCACAATGTTTCTTGTGTGAGAACAACTCCACTCAAGTCGCTAACCTCACACACCATCACCATTAGACCCGTTTCGCACAAAAAACCTTTTGGTCACACTGTGCATATTTGTCATAAAACGCACTGTTTTGAAATTGAGCTTTATGAGAATTCCACACAAAGCAAAGCTGTAACTGCTCCATTGAAATGCAATGAACTCCACGTTCAGAGATACCTTCATCGCCAAGGCAATTTTCAGCTAGCCTTGAAATGCAAGGCTCTGGCATCAGCTCCAGCACCAAGTACATGTTAGCTATAGGGCACAGCACAGCATGTGGATGAGGCTGTTACTCAACACGAAAGGGCACAATGTTTCTTGTGTGAGACCAACTCCACTCAGGTCACTAACCTCACACACCATCACCATTACACCCGTTTCGCACGAAAAAACAGTTTCGTCACAGTGTGTGTAATGGTCATAGAACTCATTGCAGTGAAAACTGTTTTATTGCGTATACACCACAAAGCAAAGCTGTAACTGCTCCATTGAAGTGCAACCAACTCCAGGTTCAGAGAGCACTTCATCACCAAGGCAATTTTCAGTTAGCTTTGAAATGGAAGGCTCTTACATCAACTTCGGCTTTAAATACATGTTCGCTATACGGACTAAACACAGCATGTGGATGAGGCTTTTACTCAACATCAATGGGCAGAGAGTTTCTTGTGTGAGACCAACTCTACTCAGATCACTAACCTCACAAACCATCACCATTAGACCCGTTCGCACGAAAATCCTGTTTCGTAACACTGACCATATTTGCCATAAAACGCACTGTGTTGAAATTGAGCTTTATACGATTCCAGACAAAGCAAAGCTGCAACTGCTCCATTGAAATGCAATGAACTCCACGTTCAGAGATACTTCCATCGCCAAGGCAATTTTCAGCTAGCCTTGAAATGCAAGGCTCTGGCATCAGCTCCAGCACCAAGTACATGTTAGCTATAGGGACACAGCACAGCATGTGGATGAGGCTGTTACTCAAAACGAAAGGCACAATGTTTCTTGTGTGAGACCAACTCCACTCAAGTCGCTAACCTCACACACCATCACCATTAGACCCGTTTCGCACGAAAACCCTGCTTTGTAACTCTGGGCGTATTTGCCATAAAACGCACTGTGTGAAAATTGAGCTTTATACGATTCCAGACAAAGCAAAGCAGTAACTGCTCCATTGAAATGCAATGAACTCCACGTTCAGAGTTACTTCCATCGCCAAGGCAATTTTCAGCTAGCCTTGAAATGCAAGGCTCTGGCATCAGCTCCAGCACCAAGTACTTGCAAGCTATACGGACAAAACACAGCATGTGGATGAGGCTTTTACTCAACATCAATGGGCAGAGAGTTTCTTGTGTGAGACCAACTCCACTCAGGTCACTAATCTCACACACCTACACCATTAGACCCGTTTTGCACGAAAACCCTGTTTGGTCACACTGTGCATATTTGTCATAAAATGCACTGTGTTGAAATTGAGCTTTATGAGAATTCCAGACAAAGCAAAGCTGTAACTGCTCCATTGAAATGCAATGAACTCCACGTTCAGAGATACTTCCATCGCCAAGGCAATTTTCAGCTAGCCTTGAAATGCAAGGCTCTGGCATCAGCTCCAGCACCAAGTACATGTTAGCTATAGGGACACAGCACAGCATGTGGATGAGGCTTTTACTCAAGACGAAAGGGCACAATGTTTCTTGTGTGAGACCAACTCCACTCAAGTCGCTAACCTCACACACTTACACCATTAGACCTGTTTCGCACGAAAAACAGTTTCGTCACAGTGTGTGTAATGGTCATAGAACGCATTGCAGTGAAAACTGGTTAATTGCGTATACACCACAAAGCAAAGCTGTAACTGCTCCATTGAAGTGCAACCAACTCCACGTTCAGAGAGCACTTCATCACCAAGGCAATTTTCAGTTAGCTTTGTTATGGAAGGCTCTTACATCAACTTTGGCTTTAAATACATGTTCGCTATACGGACTAAACAGCATGTGGATGAGGCTTTTACTCAACATCAATGGGCAGAGAGTTTCTTATGTGAGACCAACTCCACTCAGGTCACTAACCTCACACACCATCACCATTAGACCCGTTTTGCACGAAAACCCTGTTTCGTAACACTGAGCATATTTGCCATAAAACGCACTGTGTTGAAATTGAGCTTTATGAGAATTCCACAAAAAGCAAAGCTGCAACTGCTCCATTGAAATGCAACGAACTCCATGTTCAGAGATACTTCCATCGCCAAGGCAATTTTCAGCTAGCCTTGAAATGCAAGGCTCTGGCATCAGCTCCAGCACCAAGTACATGTTAGCTATAGGGACACAACACAGCATGTGGATGAGGCTGTTATTCAACACGAAAGGGCACAATGTTTCTTGTGTGAGAACAACTCCACTCAAGTCGCTAACCTCACACACCATCACCATTAGACCCGATTCACACGAAAAACCTTTTGGTCACACTGTGCATATTTGTCATAAAACGCACTGTTTTGAAATTGAGCTTTATGAGAAATCCACACAAAGCAAAGCTGTAACTGCTCCATTGAAATGCAACGAACTCCACGTTCAGAGATACCTTCATCGCCAAGGCAATTTTCAGCTAAAGTTGAAATGCAGGTCTCTTCCTTCAACTTCAGCTTTAAATGCATGCTAGCTATACGGACACAACACAGCATGTGGATGAGGCTTTATTCAACACAAAAGGGCACAATGTTTCTTGTGTGTGACCAACTCCACTCAGGTCACTAACCTCACACACCATCACCATTAGACCCGTTTAGCACGAAAAAACAGTTTCGTCACAGTGTGTGTAATCGTCATAGAACGCATTGCAGTGAAAACTGGTTTATTGCGTATACACCACAAAGCAAAGCTGTAACTGCTCCATTGAAGTGCAACCAACTCCACGTTCAGAGAACACTTCATCACCAAGGCAATTTTCAGTTAGCTTTGAAATGGAAGGCTCTTACATCAACTTTGGCTTTAAATACATGTTCGCTATACGGAATAAACAGCATGTTGATGAGGCTTTTACTCAACATCAATGGGCAGAGAGTTTCTTGTGTGAGACCAACTCCACTCAGGTCACTAACCTCACACACCATCACCATTAGACCCGTTTTGCACGAAAAACCTGTTTCGTAACACTGAGCATATTTGCCATAAAACGCACTGTGTGAAAATTGAGCTTTATACGATTCCAGACAAAGCAAAGCTGTAACTGCTCCATTGAAATGCAATGAACTCCACATTCAGAGATACCTTCATCGCCAAGGCAATTTTCAGCTAGCCTTGAAATGCAAGGCTCTGGCATCAGCTCCAGCACCAAGTACTTGCAAGCTATAGGGACAAAACACAGCATGTGGATGAGGCTTTTACTCAACACGAAAGGGCACAATGTTTCTTGTGTGAGACCAACTCCACTCAAGACCTTAATCTCACACACCATCACCATTAGACCCGTTTCGCACAAAAACCCTGCTTTGTAACTCTGTGCGTATTTGCCATAAAACGCACTTTGTGAAAATTGAGCTTTATACGATTCCAGACAAAGCAAAGCAGTAACTGCTCCATTGAAATGCAACGAACTCCACGTTCAGAGATACCTTCATCGCCAAGGCAATTTTCAGCTAGCCTTGAAATGCAAGGCTCTGGCATCAGCTCCAGCACTAAGTACATGCAAGCTATAGGGACACAGCACAGCATGTGGATGTAGCTTTTCTTCAACACGAAAGGGCACAATGTTTCTTGTGTGAGACCAACTCCACTCACGACACTAATCTCACACACCATCACCATTAGACCCGTTTCGCACGAAAACCCTGCTTTGTAACTCTGTGCGTATTTGCCATAAAACGCACTGTGTAAAATTGAACTTTATACGATTCCAGACAAAGCAAAGCTGTAACTGCTCCATTGAAATGCAATGAACTCCACGTTCAGAGATACCTTCATCGCCAAGGCAATTTTCAGCTAGCCTTGAAATGCAAGGCTCTGGCATCAGCTCCAGCACCAAGTACATGCAAGCTATACGGACACAACACAGCATGTGGATGAGGCTTTTACTCAACATCAATGGGCAGAGAGTTTCTTGTGTGAGACCAACTCCACTCAGGTCACTAATCTCACACACCTACACCATTAGACCCGTTTCGCACGAAAACCCTGTTTGGTCACACTGTGCCTATTTGTCATAAAACGCACTGTGTTATATTGAGCTTTATGAGAATTCCAGACAAAGCTAAGCTGTAACTGCTCCATTGAAATGCAACGAACTCCACGTTCAGAGATACCTTCATCGCCAAGGCAATTTTCAGCTAGCCTTGAAATGCAAGGCTCTGGCATCAGCTCCAGCACCAAGTATATGTTAGCTATAGGGACACAACACAGCATGTGGATGAGGCTTTTACTCAACATCAATGGGCAGAGAGTTTCTTGTGTGAGACCAACTCCACTCACAACACTAATCTCACACACCATCACCATTAGACCCGTTTCGCACGAAAACCCTGCTTTGTAACTCTGTGCGTATTTGCCATGAAACGCACTGTGTGAAAATTGAGCTTCATATGATTCCAAAGCAAAGCAGTAACTGCTCCATTGAAATGCAATGAACTCCACGTTCAGAGATACCTTCATCGCCAAGGCAATTTTCAGCTAGCCTTGAAATGCAAGGCTCTGGCATCAGCTCCAGCACCAAGTACATGCAAGCTATATGGACACAACACAGCATGTGGATGAGGCTTTTACTCAACATCCATGGGCAGAGAGTTTCTTGTGTGAGACCAACTCCACTCAGGTCACTAATCTCACACACCTACACCATTAGAACCGTTTCGCACGAAAACCCTGTTTGGTCACACTGTGCATATTTGCCATAAAACGCACTGTGTTGAAATTGAGCTTTATGAGAATTCCAGACAAAGCAAAGCTGTAACTGCTCCATTGAAATGCAACGAACTCAACGTTCAGAGATACTTCCATCGCCAAGGCAATTTTCAGCTAGCCTTGAGATGCAGGTCTCTTCCTTCAACTTCGGCTTTAAATACATGTTCGCTATATGGACTAAACACAGCATGTGGATGAGGCCTTTACTCAACATCAATGGGCAGAGAGTTTCTTGTGTGAGACCAACTCCACTCAGGTCACTAACCTCACACACCATCACCATTAGACCCGTTTCGCACGAAAAAACTGTTTCGTCACAGTGTGTGTAAAGGTCATAGAACGCATTGCAGTGAAAACCGGTTTATTGCGTATACACCACAAAGCAAAGCTGTAACTGCTCCATTGAAGTGCAACCAACTCCACGTTCAGAGAACACTTCATCACCAAGGCAATTTTCAGATAGCTTTGAAATGGAAGGCTCTTACATCAACTTCGGCTTTAAATACATGTTCGCTATACGAACACAACACAGCATGTGGATGAGGCCTTTACTCAACATCAATGGGCAGAGAGTTTCTTGTGTGAGACCAACTCCACTCAGGTCACTAATCTCACACACCATCACCATTAGACCCGTTTCGCACGAAAACCCTATTTCGTAACACTGAGCATATTTGCCATAAAACGCACTGTGTTGAAATTGAGCTTTATGAGAATTCCAGACAAAGCAAAGCTGCAACTGCTCCATTGAAATGCAACGAACTCCATGTTCAGAGATACTTCCATCGCCAAGGCAATTTTCAGCTAGCCTTGAAATGCAAGGCTCTGGCATCTGCTCCAGCACCAAGTACATGTTAGCTATAGGGACACAGCACAGCATGTGGATGAGGCTGTTACTCAAAACGAAAGGCACAATGTTTCTTGTGTGAGACCAACTCCACTCAAGTCGCTAACCTCACACACCATCACCATTAGACCCGTTTCGCACGAAAACCCTTTTGGTCACACTGTGCATATTTGTCATAAAAGGCACTGTGTTGAAATTGAGCTTTATGAGAATTCCAGACAAAGCAAAGCTGTAACTGCTCCATTGAAATGCAATGAACTCCACGTTCAGAGATACCTTCATCGCCAAGGCAATTTTCAGCTAGCCTTGAAATGCAAGGCTCTGGCATCAGCTCCAGCACCAAGTACATGTTAGCTATAGGGACACAACACAGCATGTGGATGAGGCTTTTACTCAACATCAATGGTCAGAGAGTTTCTTGTGTGAGACCAACTCCACTCACAACACTAATCTCACACACCATCACCATTAGACCCATTTCGCACGAAAACCCTGCTTTGTAACTCTGTGCGTATTTGGCATAAAACGCACTGTGTGAAAATTGAGCTTTATATGATTCCAGACAAAGCAAAGCTGTAACTGCTCCATTGAAATGCAATGAACTCCACGTTCAGAGATACCTTCATCGCCAAGGCAATTTTCAGCTAGCCTTGAAATGCAGGTCTCTTCCATCAACTTTGGCTTTACATGCATGTTAGCTATACGGAAACAACACAGCATGTGGATGAGGCTTTTACTCAACATCAATGGGCAGAGAGTTTCTTGTGTGAGACCAACTCCACTCAGGTCACTAACCTCACACACCATCACCATTAGACCCGTTTCGCACGAAAACCCTATTTCGTAACACTGAGCATATTTGCCATAAAACGCACTGTGTTGAAATTGAGCTTTATGAGAATTCCAGACAAAGCAAAGCTGTAACTGCTCCATTGAACTGCAACGAACTCCATGTTCAGAGATACTTCCATCGCCAAGGCAATTTTCAGCTAGCCTTGAAATGCAAGGCTCTGGCATCTGCTGCAGCACCAAGTACATGTTAGCTATAGGGACACAGCACAGCATGTGGATGAGGCTGTTAGTCAAAACGAAAGGCACAATGTTTCTTGTGTGAGACCAACTCCACTCACGACACTAATCTCATACACTTACACCTTTAGACCCGTTTCGCACGAAAACCCTGTTTCGTAACACTGAGCATATTTGCCATAAAACGCACTGTGTTGAAATTGAGCTTTATGAGAATTCCACACAAAACAAAGCTGTAACTGCTCCATTGAAATGCTACGAAATCCATGTTCAGAGATACTTCCATCGCCAAGGCAATTTTCAGCTAGCCTTGAAATGCAAGTCTCTGGCATCAGCTACAGCACCAATTACATGTTAGCTATAGGGACACAGCACAGCATGTGGATGAGGCGTTCACTCAACACGAAAGGGCACAACGTTTCTTGTGTGAGAACAACTCCACTCAAGTCGCTAACCTCACACACCATCACCATTAGACCCGTTTCGCACGAAAACCCTTTTGGTCACACTGTGCATATTTGTCATAAAACGCACTGTTTTGAAATTAAGCTTTATGAGAATTCCACACAAAGCAAAGCTGTAACTGCTCCATTGAAATGCAATGAACTCCACGTTCAGAGATACTTCCATCGCCAAGGCAATTTTCAGCTAGCCTTGAAATGCAGGTCTCTTCCTTCAACTTCAGCTTTAAATGCATGTTAGCTATAGGGACACAACACAGCATGTGGATGAGGCTTTTACTCAACATCAATGGGCAGAGAGTTTCTTGTGTGAGACCAACTCCACTCACGACACTAATCTCACACACCATCACAATTAGACCCGTTTCGCACGAAAACCCTGTGTGTTCACACTGTGCGTATTTGGCATAAAACGCACTGTGTTGAAAGTGAGCTTTATGAGAATTCCAGACAAAGCAAAGCTGCAACTGCTCCATTGAAATGCAACGAAATCCATGTTCAGAGATACTTCCATCGCCAAGGCAATTTTCAGCTAGCCTTGAAATGCAAGGCTCTGGCATCTGCTCCAGCACCAAGTACATGTTAGCTATAGGGACACAGCACAGCATGTGGATGAGGCTGTTACTCAAAACGAAAGGCACAATGTTTCTTGTGTGAGACCAACTCCACTCAAGTCGCTAACCTCACACACCATCACCATTAAACCCGTTTCGCACGAAAACCCTTTTGGTCACACTGTGCATATTAGTCATAAAAGGCACTGCTTTGAATTTGAGCTTTATGAGAATTCCAGACAAAGCAAAGCTGTAACTGCTCCATTGAAATACAATGAACTCCACGTTCAGAGATACCTTCATCGCCAAGGCAATTTTCAGCTAGCCTTGAAATGCAAGGCTCTGGCATCAGCTCCAGCACCAAGTACATGTTAGCTATAGGGACACAACACAGCATGTGGATGTAGCTTTTCTTCAACACGAAAGGGCACAATGTTTCTTGTGTGAGACCAACTCCAATCAAGTCACTAACCTCACACACCATCACCATTAGACCCGTTTCGCACGAAAACCCTGCTTTGTAACTCTGTGCGTATTTGGCATAAAACGCACTGTTTTGAAATTGAGCTTTATGAGAATTCCAGACAAAGCAAAGCTGTAACTGCTCCATTGAAATGCAACGAACTCCACGTTCAGAGATACCTTCATCGCCAAGGCAATTTTCAGCTAGCCTTGAAATGTAAGGCTCTGGCATCTGCTCCAGCACCAAGTACATGGTAGCTATAGGGACACAACACAGCATGTGGATGAGGCTTTTACTCAACACTAAATGGCACAATGTTTCTTGTGTGAGACCAACTCCACTCACGACACTAATCTCATACACTTACACCTTTAGTCCCGTTTCGCACGAAAACCCTGTTTCGTAACACTGAGCATATTTGCCATAAAACGCACTGTGTTGAAATTGAGCTTTATGAGAATTCCACACAAAACAAAGCTGCAACTGCTCCATTGAAATGCTACGAAATCCATGTTCAGAGATACTTCCATCGCCAAGGCAATTTTCAGCTAGCCTTGAAATGCAAGGCTCTGGCATCTGCTACAGCACCAATTACATGTTAGCTATAGGGACACAGCACAGCATGTGGATGAGGCGTTCACTCAACACGAAAGGGCACAACGTTTCTTGTGTGAGAACAACTCCACTCAAGTCGCTAACCTCACACACCATCACCATTAGACCCGTTTCGCACGAAAACCCTTTTGGTCACACTGTGCTTATTTGTCATAAAACGCACTGTTTTGAAATTAAGCTTTATGAGAATTCCACACAAAGCAAAGCTTTAACTGCTCCATTGAAATGCAATGAACTCCACGTTCAGAGATACTTCCATCGCCAAGGCAATTTTCAGCTAGCCTTGAAATGCAGGTCTCTTCCTTCAACTTCAGCTTTAAATGCATGTTAGCTATAGGGACACAACACAGCATGTGGATGAGGCTTTTACTCAACATCAATGGGCAGAGAGTTTCTTTTGTGAGACCAACTCCACTCACGACAGTAATCTCACACACCATCACAATTAGACCCGTTTCGCACGAAAACCCTGCTTTGTAACTCTGTGCGTATTTGCCATAAAACGCACTGTGTGAAAATTGAGCTTTATACGATTCCAGACAAAGCAAAGCAGTAACTGCTCCATTGAAATGCAATGAACTCCACGTTCAGAGATACCTTCATCGCCAAGGCAATTTTCAGCTAGCCTTGAAATGCAAGGCTCTGGCATCAGCTCCAGCACTAAGTACATGTAGCTATAGGGACACAACACAGCATGTGGATGAGGCTTTTACTCAACATCAATGGGCAGAGAGTTTCTTGTGTGAGACCAACTCCACTCAGGTCACTAACCTCACACACCATCACCATTAGACCCGTTTTGCACGAAAACCCTATTTCGTAACACTGAGCATATTTGCCATAAAACGCACTGTGTTGAAATTGAGCTTTATGAGAATTCCACACAAAGCAAAGCTGCAACTGCTCCATTGAAATGCAACGAACTCCACGTTCAGAGATACTTCCATCGCCAAGGCAATTTTCAGCTAGCCTTGAAATGCAAGGCTCTGGCATCTGCTCCAGCACCAAGTACATGTTAGCTATACGGAAACAACACAGCATGTGGATGAGGCTGTTACTCAAAACGAAAGGTACAATGTTTCTTGTGTGAGACCAACTCCACTCAAGTCGCTAACCTCACACACCATCACCAATAGACCCGTTTCGCACGAAAACCCTTTTCGTCACACTGTGCATATTAGTCATAAAAGGCACTGTTTTGAATTTGAGCTTTATGAGAATTCCAGACAAAGCAAAGCTGTAACTGCTCCATTGAAATGCAATGAACTCCACGTTCAGAGATACCTTCATCGCCAAGGCAATTTTCAGCTAGCCTTGAAATGCAAGGCTCTGGCATCAGCTCCAGCACCAAGTACATGTTAGCTATAGGGACACAGCACAGCATGTGGATGAGGCTGTTACTCAAAACGAAAGGTACAATGTTTCTTGTGTGAGACCAACTCCACTCAAGTCGCTAACCTCACACACCATCACCATTAGACCCGTTTCGCACGAAAACCCTATTTCGTAACACTGAGCATATTTGCCATAAAACGCACTGTGTTGAAATTGAGCTTTATGAGAATTCCAGACAAAGCAAAGCTGTAACTGCTCCATTGAAATGCAATGAACTCCACGTTCAGAGATACCTTCATCGCCAAGGCAATTTTCAGCTAAACTTGAAATGCAAGGCAATGGCATCAGCTCCAGCACTAAGTACATGCAAGATATAGGGACACAGCACAGCATGTGGATGTAGCTTTTCTTCAACACGAAAGGGCACAATGTTTCTTGTGTGAGACCAACTCCACTCACGACACTAATCTCACACACCATCACCATTAGACCCGTTTCGCACGAAAACCCTGCTTTGTAACTCTGTGCGTATTTGCCATAAAACGCACTGTGTAAAATTGAACTTTATACGATTCCAGACAAAGCAAAGCAGTAACTGCTCCATTGAAATGCAATGAACTCCACGTTCAGAGATACCTTCATCGCCAAGGCAATTTTCAGCTAGCCTTGAAATGCAAGGCTCTGGCATCAGCTCCAGCACCAAGTATATGTTAGCTATACGGACACAACACAGCATGTGGATGAGGCTTTTACTCAACATCAATGGCCAGAGAGTTTCTTGTGTGAGACCAACTCCACTCAGGTCACTAATCTCACACACCTACACCATTAGACCCGTTTCGTACGAAAACCCTGTTTGGTCACACTGTGCATATTTGCCATAAAACTCACTGTGTTATATTGAGCTTTATGAGACTTCCAGACAAAGCAAAGCTGTAACTGCTCCATTGAAATGCAACGAACTCCACGTTCAGAGATACCTTCATCGCCAAGGCAATTTTCAGCTAGCCTTGAAATGCAAGGCTCTGGCATCAGCTCCAGCACCAAGTATATGTTAGCTATAGGGACACAACACAGCATGTGGATGAGGCTTTTACTCAACATCAATGGGCAGAGAGTTTCTTGTGTGAGACCAACTCCACTCACGACACTAATCATCAATGGGCAGAGAGTTTCTTATGTGAGACCAACTCCACTCAGGTCACTAACCTCACACACCATCAATATTAGACCCGTTTTGCACGAAAAACCTGCTTTGTAACTCTGGGCGTATTTGCCTTAAAACGCACTGTGTGAAAATCGAGCTTTATACGATTCCAGACAAAGCAAAACAGTAACTGCTCCATTGAAATGCAATGAACTCCACGTTCAGAGATACTTCCATCGCCAAGGGAATTTTCAGCTAGCCTTGAAATGCAAGGCTCTGGCATCAGCTCCAGCACCAAGTACATGTTAGCTATAGGGACACAGCACAGCATGTGGATGAGGCTTTTACTCAAGACGAAAGGGCACAATGTTTCTTCTGTGAAACCAACTCCACTCAAGTCGCTAACCTCACACACTTACACCATTAGACCCGTTTCGCACGAAAACCCTTTTGGTCACACTGTGCATATTTGTCATAAAACGCACTGTTTTGAATTTGAGCTTTATGAGAATTCCACACAAAGCAATGCTGTAAATGCTCTATTGAAATGCAATGAACTCCACGTTCAGAGATACCTTCATCGCCAAGGCAATTTTCAGCTAGCCTTGAAATGCAAGGCAATGGCATCAGCTCCAGCACTAAATACATGCAAGATATACGGACACAACACAGCATGTGGATGAGGCTTTTACTCAAGACGAAAGGGCACAATGTTTCTTGTGTGTGACCAACTCCACTCAGGTCACTAACCTCACACACCAGCACCATTACACCCGTTTCGCACGAAAAACAGTTTCGTCACAGTGTGTGTAATGGTCATAGAACGCATTGCAGTGAAAACTGGTTTATTGCGTATACACCACAAAGCAAAGCTGTAACTGCTCCATTGAAGTGCAACCAACTCCACGTTCAGAGAGCACTTCATCACCAAGGCAATTTTCAGTTAGCTTTGTTATGGAAGGCTCTTACATCAACTTTGGCTTTAAATACATGTTCGCTATACGGACTAAACAGCATGTGGATGAGGCTTTTACTCAACATCAATGGGCAGAGAGTTTCTTGTGTGAGACCAACTCCACTCAGGTCACTAACCTCACACACCATCACCATTAGACCCGTTTTGCACGAAAACCCTGTTTCGTAACACTGAGCATATTTGCCATAAAACGCACTGTGTTGAAATTGAGCTTTATGAGAATTCCAGAAAAAGCAAAGCTGCAACTGCTCCATTGAAATGCAACGAACTCCATGTTCAGAGATACTTCCATCGCCAAGGCAATTTTCAGCTAGCCTTGAAATGCAAGGCTCTGGCATCAGCTCCAGCACCAAGTACATGTTAGCTATAGGGACACAACACAGCATGTGGATGAGGCTGTTATTCAACACGAAAGGGCACAATGTTTCTTGTGTGAGAACAACTCCACTCAAGTCGCTAACCTCACACACCATCACCATTAGACCAGTTTCACACGAAAAACCTTTTGGTCACACTGTGCATATTTGTCATAAAACGCACTGTTTTGAAATTGAGCTTTATGAGAAATCCACACAAAGCAAAGCTGTAACTGCTCCATTGAAATGCAACGAACTCCACGTTCAGAGATACCTTCATCGCCAAGGCAATTTTCAGCTAGCCTTGAAATGCAAGGCTCTGGCATCAGCTCCAGCACTAAGTACATGTAGCTATAGGGACACAACACAGCATGTGGATGAGGCTTTTACTCAACATCAATGGGCAGAGAGTTTCTTGTGTGAGACCAACTCCACTCAGGTCACTAACCTCACACACCATCACCATTAGACCCGTTTAGCACGAAAAAACAGTTTCGTCACAGTGTGTGTAATCGTCATAGAACGCATTGCAGTGAAAACTGGTTTATTGCGTATACACCACAAAGCAAAGCTGTAACTGCTCCATTGAAGTGCAACCAACTCCACGTTCAGAGAACACTTCATCACCAAGGCAATTTTCAGTTAGCTTTGAAATGGAAGGCTCTTACATCAACTTTGGCTTTAAATACATGTTCGCTATACGGACTAAACAGCATGTGGATGAGGCTTTTACTCAACATCAATGGGCAGAGAGTTTCTTGTGTGAGACCAACTCCACTCAGGTCACTAACCTCACACACCATCACCATTAGACCCGTTTCGCACGAAAAACCTGTTTCGTAACACTGAGCATATTTGCCATAAAACGCACTGTGTGAAAATTGAGCTTTATACGATTCCAGAGAAAGCAAAGCTGTAACTGCTCCATTGAAATGCAATGAACTCCACATTCAGAGATACCTTCATCGCCAAGGCAGTTTTCAGCTAGCCTTGAAATGCAAGGCTCTGGCATCAGCTCCAGCACCAAGTACTTGCAAGCTATAGGGACAAAACACAGCATGTGGATGAGGCTTTTACTCAACACGAAAGGGCACAATGTTTCTTGTGTGAGACCAACTCTACTCACGACACTAATCTCACACACCATCACCATTAGACCCGTTTCGCACAAAAACCCTGCTTTGTAACTCTGTGCGTATTTGCCATAAAACGCACTTTGTGAAAATTGAGCTTTATACGATTCCAGACAAAGCAAAGCAGTAACTGCTCCATTGAAATGCAACGAACTCCACGTTCAGAGATACCTTCATCGCCAAGGCAATTTTCAGCTAGCCTTGAAATGCAAGGCTCTGGCATCAGCTCCAGCACTAAGTACATGCAAGCTATAGGGACACAGCACAGCATGTGGATGTAGCTTTTCTTCAACACGAAAGGGCACAATGTTTCTTGTGTGAGACCAACTCCACTCACGACACTAATCTCACACACCATCACCATTAGACCCGTTTCGCACGAAAGCCCTGCTTTGTAACTCTGTGCGTATTTGCCATAAAACGCACTGTGTAAAATTGAACTTTATACGATTCCAGACAAAGCAAAGCTGTAACTGCTCCATTGAAATGCAATGAACTCCACGTTCAGAGATACCTTCATCGCCAAGGCAATTTTCAGCTAGCCTTGAAATGCAAGGCTCTGGCATCAGCTCCAGCACCAAGTACATGCAAGCTATACGGACACAACACAGCATGTGGATGAGGCTTTTACTCAACATCAATGGCCAGAGAGTTTCTTGTGTGAGACCAACTCCACTCAGGTCACTAATCTCACACACCTACACCATTAGACCCGTTTCGCACGAAAAACCTTTCGGTCGCACTGTGCATATTTGTCATAAAACGCACTGTTATATTGAGCTTTATGAGAATTCCAGACAAAGCTAAGCTGTAACTGCTCCATTGAAATGCAACGAACTCCACGTTCAGAGATACCTTCATCGCCAAGGCAATTTTCAGCTAGCCTTGAAATGCAAGGCAATGGCATCAGCTCTAGCACCAAGTATATGTTAGCTATAGGGACACAACACAGCATGTGGATGAGGCTTTTACTCAACATCAATGGGCAGAGAGTTTCTTGTGTGAGACCAACTCCACTCACAACACTAATCTCACACACCATCACCATTAGACCCGTTTCGCACGAAAACCCTGCTTTGTAACTCTGTGCGTATTTGCCATGAAACGCACTGTGTGAAAATTGAGCTTCATATGATTCCAGACAAAGCAAAGCAGTAACTGCTCCATTGAAATGCAATGAACTCCACGTTCAGAGATACCTTCATCGCCAAGGCAATTTTCAGCTAGCCTTGAAATGCAAGGCTCTGGCATCAGCTCCAGCACCAAGTACATGCAAGCTATATGGACACAACACAGCATGTGGATGAGGCTTTTACTCAACATCCATGGGCAGAGAGTTTCTTGTGTGAGACCAACTCCACTCAGGTCACTAATCTCACACACCTACACCATTAGAACCGTTTCGCACGAAAACCCTGTTTGGTCACACTGTGCATATTTGCCATAAAACGCACTGTGTTGAAATTGAGCTTTATGAGAATTCCAGACAAAGCAAAGCTGTAACTGCTCCATTGAAATGCAACGAACTCCACGTTCAGAGATACTTCCATCGCCAAGGCAATTTTCAGCTAGCCTTGAGATGCAGGTCTCTTCCTTCAACTTCGGCTTTAAATACATGTTCGCTATATGGACTAAACACAGCATGTGGATGAGGCCTTTACTCAACATCAATGGGCAGAGAGTTTCTTGTGTGAGACCAACTCCACTCAGGTCACTAACCTCACACACCATCACCATTAGACCCGTTTCGCACGAAAAAACAGTTTCGTCACAGTGTGTGTAAAGGTCATAGAACGCATTGCAGTGAAAACCGGTTTATTGCGTATACACCACAAAGCAAAGCTGTAACTGCTCCATTGAAGTGCAACCAACTCCACGTTCAGAGAACACTTCATCACCAAGGCAATTTTCAGATAGCTTTGAAATGGAAGGCTCTTACATCAACTTCGGCTTTAAATACATGTTCGCTATACGAACACAACACAGCATGTGGATGAGGCCTTTACTCAACATCAATGGGCAGAGAGTTTCTTGTGTGAGACCAACTCCACTCAGGTCACTAATCTCACACACCATCACCATTAGACCCGTTTCGCACGAAAACCCTATTTCGTAACACTGAGCATATTTGCCATAAAACGCACTGTGTTGAAATTGAGCTTTATGAGAATTCCAGACAAAGCAAAGCTGCAACTGCTCCATTGAAATGCAACGAACTCCATGTTCAGAGATACTTCCATCGCCAAGGCAATTTTCAGCTAGCCTTGAAATGCAAGGCTCTGGCATCAGCTCCAGCACCAAGTACATGTTAGCTATAGGGACACAGCACAGCATGTGGATGAGGCTGTTACTCAACACAAAAGGGCACAATGTTTCTTGTGTGAGACCAACTCCACTCATGACACTAATCTCACACACCATCACCATTAGACCCGTTTCGCACGAAAACCCTGGTTTGTAACTCTGTGCGTATTTGCCATAAAACGCACTGTGTGAAAATTGAGCTTTATACGATTCCAGACAAAGCAAAGCAGTAACTGCTCCATTGAAATACAATGAACTCCACGTTCAGAGATACCTTCATCGCCAAGGCAATTTTCAGCTAGCCTTGAAATGCAGGTCTCTTCCATCAACTTCAGCTTTAAATACATGGTAGCTATACGGACACAACACAGCATGTGGATGAGGCTTTTACTCAACATCAATGGGCAGAGAGTTTCTTGTGTGAGACCAACTCCACTCAGGTCACTAACCTCACACACCATCACCATTAGACCCGTTTCGCACGAAAACCCTATTTCGTAACACTGAGCATATTTGCCATAAAACGCACTGTGTTGAAATTGAGCTTTATGAGAATTCCACACAAAGCAAAGCTGCAACTGCTCCATTGAAATGCAACGAACTCCATGTTCAGAGATACTTCCATCGCCAAGGCAATTTTCAGCTAGCCTTGAAATGCAAGGCTCTGGCATCTGCTCCAGCACCAAGTACATGTTAGCTATAGGGACACAGCACAGCATGTGGATGAGGCTGTTACTCAAAACGAAAGTTACAATGTTTCTTGTGTGAGACCAACTCCACTCAAGTCGCTAACCTCACACACCATCACCATTAGACCCGTTTCGCACGAAAACCCTTTTGGTCACACTGTGCATATTTGTCATAAAAGGCACTGTGTTGAAATTGAGCTTTATGAGAATTCCAGACAAAGCAAAGCTGTAACTGCTCCATTGAAATGCAATGAACTCCACGTTCAGAGATACCTTCATCGCCAAGGCAATTTTCAGCTAGCCTTGAAATGCAAGGCTCTGGCATCAGCTCCAGCACCAAGTACATGTTAGCTATAGGGACACAACACAGCATGTGGATGAGGCTTTTACTCAACATCAATGGTCAGAGAGTTTCTTGTGTGAGACCAACTCCACTCACAACACTAATCTCACACACCATCACCATTAGACCCATTTCGCACGAAAACCCTGCTTTGTAACTCTGTGCGTATTTGGCATAAAACGCACTGTGTGAAAATTGAGCTTTATATGATTCCAGACAAAGCAAAGCTGTAACTGCTCCATTGAAATACAATGAACTCCACGTTTAGAGATACCTTCATCGCCAAGGCAATTTTCAGCTAGCCTTGAAATGCAGGTCTCTTCCATCAACTTTGGCTTTAAATGCATGTTAGCTATACGGAAACAACACAGCATGTGGATGAGGCTTTTACTCAACATCAATGGGCAGAGAGTTTCTTGTGTGAGACCAACTCCAATCAAGTCACTAACCTCACACACCATCACCATTAGACCCATTTCGCACGAAAACCCTGCTTTGTAACTCTGTGCGTATTTGGCATAAAACGCACTGTTTTGAAATTGAGCTTTATGAGAATTCCACACAAAACAAAGCTGCAACTGCTCCATTGAAATGCTACGAAATCCATGTTCAGAGATACTTCCATCGCCAAGGCAATTTTCAGCTAGCCTTGAAATGCAAGGCTCTGGCATCAGCTACAGCACCAATTACATGTTAGCTATAGGGACACAGCACAGCATGTGGATGAGGCGTTCACTCAACACGAAAGGGCACAACGTTTCTTGTGTGAGAACAACTCCACTCAATTCGCTAACCACACACACCATCACCATTAGACCCGTTTCGCACGAAAACCCTTTTGGTCACACTGTGCATATTTGTCATAAAACGCACTGTTTTGAAATTAAGCTTTATGAGAATTCCACACAAAGCAAAGCTTTAACTGCTCCATTGAAATGCAACGAACTCCACGTTCAGAGATACTTCCATCGCCAAGGCAATTTTCAGCTAGCCTTGAAATGCAGGTCTCTTCCTTCAACTTCAGCTTTAAATGCATGTTAGCTATAGGGACACAACACAGCATGTGGATGAGGCTTTTACTCAACATCAATGGGCAGAGAGTTTCTTTTGTGAGACCAACTCCACTCACGACAGTAATCTCACACACCATCACAATTAGACCCGTTTCGCACGAAAACCCTGCTTTGTAACTCTGTGCGTATTTGCCATAAAACGCACTGTGTGAAAATTGAGCTTTATACGATTCCAGACAAAGCAAAGCAGTAACTGCTCCATTGAAATGCAATGAACTCCACGTTCAGAGATACCTTCATCGACAAGGCAATTTTCAGCTAGCCTTGAAATGCAAGGCTCTGGCATCAGCTCCAGCACCAAGTACATGTAGCTATAGGGACACAACACAGCATGTGGATGAGGCTTTTACTCAACATCAATGGGCAGAGAGTTTCTTGTGTGAGACCAACTCCACTCAGGTCACTAACCTCACACACCATCACCATTAGACCCGTTTCGCACGAAAACCCTATTTCGTAACACTGAGCATATTTGCCATAAAACGCACTGTGTTGAAATTGAGCTTTATGAGGATTCCACACAAAGCAAAGCTGCAACTGCTCCATTGAAATGCAACGAACTCCACGTTCAGAGATACTTCCATCGCCAAGGCAATTTTCAGCTAGCCTTGAAATGCAAGGCTCTGGCATCTGCTCCAGCACCAAGTACATGTTAGCTATAGGGACACAGCACAGCATGTGGATGAGGCTGTTACTCAAAACGAAAGGTACAATGTTTCTTGTGTGAGACCAACTCCACTCAAGTCGCTAACCTCACACACCATCACCATTAGACCCGTTTCGCACGAAAACCCTATTTCGTAACACTGAGCATATTTGCCATAAAACGCACTGTGTTGAAATTGAGCTTTATGAGAATTCCAGACAAAGCAAAGCTGTAACTGCTCCATTGAAATGCAATGAACTCCACGTTCAGAGATACCTTCATCGCCAAGGCAATTTTCAGCTAAACTTGAAATGCAAGGCAATGGCATCAGCTCCAGCACTAAGTACATGCAAGATATAGGGACACAGCACAGCATGTGGATGTAGCTTTTCTTCAACACGAAAGGGCACAATGTTTCTTGTGTGAGACCAACTCCACTCACGACACTAATCTCACACACCATCACCATTAGACCCGTTTCGCACGAAAACCCTGCTTTGTAACTCTGTGCGTATTTGCCATAAAACGCACTGTGTAAAATTGAACTTTATACGATTCCAGACAAAGCAAAGCTGTAACTGCTCCATTGAAATGCAATGAACTCCACGTTCAGAGATACCTTCATCGCCAAGGAAATTTTCACCTAGCCTTGAAATGCAAGGCTCTGGCATCACCTCCAGCACCAAGTACATGCAAGCTATACGGACACAACACAGCATGTGGATGAGGCTTTTACTCAACATCAATGGCCAGAGAGTTTCTTGTGTGAGACCAACTCCACTCAGGTCACTAATCTCACACACCTACACCATTAGACCCGTTTCGTACGAAAACCCTGTTTGGTCACACTGTGCATATTTGCCATAAAACTCACTGTGTTATATTGAGCTTTATGAGACTTCCAGACAAAGCAAAGCTGTAACTGCTCCATTGAAATGCAACGAACTCCACGTTCAGAGATACCTTCATCGCCAAGGCAATTTTCAGCTAGCCTTGAAATGCAAGGCTCTGGCATCAGCTCCAGCACCAAGTATATGTTAGCTATAGGGACACAACACAGCATGTGGATGAGGCTTTTACTCAACATCAATGGGCAGAGAGTTTCTTGTGTGAGACCAACTCCACTCACAACACTAATCTCACACACCATCACCATTAGACCCGTTTCGCACGAAAACCCTGCTTTGTAACTCTGTGCGTATTTGCCATGAAACGCACTGTGTGAAAATTGAGCTTCATATGATTCCAGACAAAGCAAAGCTGTAACTGCTCCATTGAAATGCAATGAACTCCACGTTCAGAGATACCTTCATCGCCAAGGCAATTTTCAGCTAGCCTTGAAATGCAGGTCTCTTCCATCAACTTCAGCTTTAAATACATGGTAGCTATACGGACACAACACAGCATGTGGATGAGGCTTTTACTCAACATCCATGGGCAGAGAGTTTCTTGTGTGAGACCAACTCCACTCAGGTCACTAACCTCACACACCATCACCATTAGACCCGTTTCGTACGAAAACCCTGTTTCGTAACACTGAGCATATTTGCTATAAAACGCACTGTATTGAATTGAGCTTTATGAGAATTCCAGACAAAGCAAAGCTGCAACTGCTCCATTGAAATGCAACGAACTCCATGTTCAGAGATACTTCCATCGCCAAGGCAATTTTCAGCTAGCCTTGAAATGCAAGGCTCTGGCATCAGCTCCAGCACCAAGTACATGTTAGTTATAGGGACACAGCATAGCATGTGGATGAGGCTGTTACTCAACACGAAAGGCACAATGTTTCTTGTGTGAGACCAACTCCACTCAAGTCACTAACCTCACACACTTACACCATTAGACCCGTTTCGCACGAAAAACCTGTTTGTTCACATTGTGCGTATTTGGCGTATACTTCCATCGCCAAGGCAATTTTCAGCTAGCCTTGAAATGCAGGTCTCTTCCTTCAACTTCGGCTTTAAATACATGTTCGCTATACGGACTAAACAGCATGTGGATGAGGCCTTTACTCAACATCAATGGGCAGAGAGTTTCTTGTGTGAGACCAACTCCACTCAGGTCACTAACCTCACACACCATCACCATTACACCCGTTTCGCACGAAAAAACAGTTTCGTCACAGTGTGTGTAATGGTCATAGAACGCATTGCAGTGAAAACCGGTTTATTGCGTATACACCACAAAGCAAAGCTGTAACTGCTCCATTGAAGTGCAACCAACTCCACGTTCAGAGAACACTTCATCACCAAGGCAATTTTCAGATAGCTTTGAAATGGAAGGCTCTTCCATCAACTTCGGCTTTAAATACATGTTCGCTATACGAACACAACACAGCATGTGGATGAGGCCTTTACTCAACATCAATGGGCAGAGAGTTTCTTGTGTGAGACCAACTCCACTCAGGTCACTAATCTCACACACCATCACCATTAGACCAGTTTCGCACTAAAACCCTATTTCGTAACACTGAGCATATTTGCCATAAAACGCACTGTGTTGAAATTGAGCTTTATGATAATTCCACACAAAGCAAAGCTGCAACTGCTCCATTGAAATGCAACGAACTCCATGTTCAGAGATACTTCCATCGCCAAGGCAATTTTCAGCTAGCCTTGAAATGCAAGGCTCTGGCATCAGCTCCAGCACCAAGTACATGTTAGCTATAGGGACACAGAACAGCATGTGGATGAGGCTGTTACTCAACACGAAAGGCACAATGTTTCTTGTGTGAGACCAACTCCACTCAAGTCGCTAACCTCACACACTTACACCATTAGACCCGTTTCGCACGAAAACCCTGCTTTGTAACTATCTGCGTATTTGCCTTAAAACGCACTGTGTGAAAATCGAGCTTTGTACGATTCCAGACAAAGCAAAGCAGTAACTGCTCCATTGAAATGCAATGAACTCCACGTTCAGAGATACCTTCATCGCCAAGGCAATTTTCAGCTATCCTTGAAATGCAAGGCAATGGCATCAGCTCCAGCACTAAGTACATGCAAGCTATAGGGACACAGCACAGCATGTGGATGTAGCTTTTCTTCAACACGAAAGGGCACAATGTTTCTTGTGTGAGACCAACTCCACTCAAGTCACTAACCTCACACACCATTACCATTAGATCCGTTTCGCACGAAAACCCTGTGTGTTCACACTGTGCGTATTTGGCATAAAACGCACTGTGTTGAAATTGAGCTTTATGAGAATTCCACACAAAGCAAAGCTGTAACTGCTCCATTGAAATGCTACGAACTCCACGTTCAGAGATACCTTCATCGCCAAGGCAATTTTCAGCTAGCCTTGAAATGCAAGGCTCTGGCATCAGCTCCAGCACCAAGTACATGGTAGCTATACGGACACAAAACAGCATGTGGACGAGGCTTTTACTCAACACTAAATGGCACAATGTTTCTTGTGTGAGACCAACTCCACTCACGACACTAATCTCATACACTTACACCATTAGACCCGTTTCGCACGAAAACCCTGCTTTGTAACTCTTGCGTATTTGGCATAAAACGCACTGTGTTGAAATTGAGCTTTATAAGATTCCAGACAAAACAAAGCTGCAACTGCTCCATTGAAATGCTACGAAATCCATGTTCAGAGATACTTCCATCGCCAAGGCAATTTTCAGCTAGCCTTGAAATGCAAGGCTCTGGCATCAGCTACAGCACCAATTACATGTTAGCTATAGGGACACAGCACAGCATGTGGATGAGGCGTTCATTCAACACGAAAGGGCACAACGTTTCTTGTGTGAGAACAACTCCACTCAATTCGCTAACCACACACACCATCACCATTAGACCCGTTTCGCACGAAAACCCTTTTGGTCACACTGTGCATATTTGTCATAAAACGCACTGTTTTGAAATTAAGCTTTATGAGAATTCCACACAAAGCAAAGCTTTAACTGCTCCATTGAAATGCAACGAACTCCACGTTCAGAGATACTTCCATCGCCAAGGCAATTTTCAGCTAGCCTTGAAATGCAGGTCTCTTCCTTCAACTTCAGCTTTAAATGCATGTTAGCTATAGGGACACAACACAGCATGTGGATGAGGCTTTTACTCAACATCAATGGGCAGAGAGTTTCTTTTGTGAGACCAACTCCACTCACGACAGTAATCTCACACACCATCACAATTAGACCCGTTTCGCACGAAAACCCTGCTTTGTAACTCTGTGCGTATTTGCCATAAAACGCACTGTGTGAAAATTGAGCTTTATACGATTCCAGACAAAGCAAAGCAGTAACTGCTCCATTGAAATGCAATGAACTCCACGTTCAGAGATACCTTCATCGACAAGGCAATTTTCAGCTAGCCTTGAAATGCAAGGCTCTGGCATCAGCTCCAGCACCAAGTACATGTAGCTATAGGGACACAACACAGCATGTGGATGAGGCTTTTACTCAACATCAATGGGCAGAGAGTTTCTTGTGTGAGACCAACTCCACTCAGGTCACTAACCTCACACACCATCACCATTAGACCCGTTTCGCACGAAAACCCTATTTCGTAACACTGAGCATATTTGCCATAAAACGCACTGTGTTGAAATTGAGCTTTATGAGAATTCCACACAAAGCAAAGCTGCAACTGCTCCATTGAAATGCAACGAACTCCACGTTCAGAGATACTTCCATCGCCAAGGCAATTTTCAGCTAGCCTTGAAATGCAAGGCTCTGGCATCTGCTCCAGCACCAAGTACATGTTAGCTATAGGGACACAGCACAGCATGTGGATGAGGCTGTTACTCAAAACGAAAGGTACAATGTTTCTTGTGTGAGACCAACTCCACCCAAGTCGCTAACCTCACACACCATCACCATTAGACCCGTTTCGCACGAAAACCCTTTTCGTCACACTGTGCATATTAGTCATAAAAGGCACTGTTTTGAATTTGAGCTTTATGAGAATTCCAGACAAAGCAAAGCTGTAACTGCTCCATTGAAATGCAATGAACTCCACGTTCAGAGATACCTTCATCGCCAAGGCAATTTTCAGCTAGCCTTGAAATGCAAGGCTCTGGCATCAGCTCCAGCACCAAGTACATGTTAGCTATAGGGACACAGCACAGCATGTGGATGAGGCTGTTACTCAAAACGAAAGGTACAATGTTTCTTGTGTGAGACCAACTCCACTCAAGTCGCTAACCTCACACACCATCACCATTAGACCCGTTTCGCACGAAAACCCTATTTCGTAACACTGAGCATATTTGCCATAAAACGCACTGTGTTGAAATTGAGCTTTATGAGAATTCCAGACAAAGCAAAGCTGTAACTGCTCCATTGAAATGCAATGAACTCCACGTTCAGAGATACCTTCATCGCCAAGGCAATTTTCAGCTAAACTTGAAATGCAAGGCAATGGCATCAGCTCCAGCACTAAGTACATGCAAGATATAGGGACACAGCACAGCATGTGGATGTAGCTTTTCTTCAACACGAAAGGGCACAATGTTTCTTGTGTGAGACCAACTCCACTCACGACACTAATCTCACACACCATCACCATTAGACCCGTTTCGCACGAAAACCCTGCTTTGTAACTCTGTGCGTATTTGCCATAAAACGCACTGTGTAAAATTGAACTTTATACGATTCCAGACAAAGCAAAGCTGTAACTGCTCCATTGAAATGCAATGAACTCCACGTTCAGAGATACCTTCATCGCCAAGGAAATTTTCACCTAGCCTTGAAATGCAAGGCTCTGGCATCACCTCCAGCACCAAGTACATGCAAGCTATACGGACACAACACAGCATGTGGATGAGGCTTTTACTCAACATCAATGGCCAGAGAGTTTCTTGTGTGAGACCAACTCCACTCAGGTCACTAATCTCACACACCTACACCATTAGACCCGTTTCGTACGAAAACCCTGTTTGGTCACACTGTGCATATTTGCCATAAAACTCACTGTGTTATATTGAGCTTTATGAGACTTCCAGACAAAGCAAAGCTGTAACTGCTCCATTGAAATGCAACGAACTCCACGTTCAGAGATACCTTCATCGCCAAGGCAATTTTCAGCTAGCCTTGAAATGCAAGGCTCTGGCATCAGCTCCAGCACCAAGTATATGTTAGCTATAGGGACACAACACAGCATGTGGATGAGGCTTTTACTCAACATCAATGGGCAGAGAGTTTCTTGTGTGAGACCAACTCCACTCACAACACTAATCTCACACACCATCACCATTAGACCCGTTTCGCACGAAAACCCTGCTTTGTAACTCTGTGCGTATTTGCCATGAAACGCACTGTGTGAAAATTGAGCTTCATATGATTCCAGACAAAGCAAAGCTGTAACTGCTCCATTGAAATGCAATGAACTCCACGTTCAGAGATACCTTCATCGCCAAGGCAATTTTCAGCTAGCCTTGAAATGCAGGTCTCTTCCATCAACTTCAGCTTTAAATACATGGTAGCTATACGGACACAACACAGCATGTGGATGAGGCTTTTACTCAACATCCATGGGCAGAGAGTTTCTTGTGTGAGACCAACTCCACTCAGGTCACTAACCTCACACACCATCACCATTAGACCCGTTTCGTACGAAAACCCTGTTTCGTAACACTGAGCATATTTGCTATAAAACGCACTGTATTGAATTGAGCTTTATGAGAATTCCAGACAAAGCAAAGCTGCAACTGCTCCATTGAAATGCAACGAACTCCATGTTCAGAGATACTTCCATTGCCAAGGCAATTTTCAGCTAGCCTTGAAATGCAAGGCTCTGGCATCAGCTCCAGCACCAAGTACATGTTAGTTATAGGGACACAGCATAGCATGTGGATGAGGCTGTTACTCAACACGAAAGGCACAATGTTTCTTGTGTGAGACCAACTCCACTCAAGTCACTAACCTCACACACTTACACCATTAGACCCGTTTCGCACGAAAAACCTGTTTGTTCACATTGTGCGTATTTGGCGTATACTTCCATCGCCAAGGCAATTTTCAGCTAGCCTTGAAATGCAGGTCTCTTCCTTCAACTTCGGCTTTAAATACATGTTCGCTATACGGACTAAACAGCATGTGGATGAGGCCTTTACTCAACATCAATGGGCAGAGAGTTTCTTGTGTGAGACCAACTCCACTCAGGTCACTAACCTCACACACCATCACCATTACACCCGTTTCGCACGAAAAAACAGTTTCGTCACAGTGTGTGTAATGGTCATAGAACGCATTGCAGTGAAAACCGGTTTATTGCGTATACACCACAAAGCAAAGCTGTAACTGCTCCATTGAAGTGCAACCAACTCCACGTTCAGAGAACACTTCATCACCAAGGCAATTTTCAGATAGCTTTGAAATGGAAGGCTCTTCCATCAACTTCGGCTTTAAATACATGTTCGCTATACGAACACAACACAGCATGTGGATGAGGCCTTTACTCAACATCAATGGGCAGAGAGTTTCTTTTGTGAGACCAACTCCACTCACGACAGTAATCTCACACACCATCACCATTAGACCAGTTTCGCACTAAAACCCTATTTCGTAACACTGAGCATATTTGCCATAAAACGCACTGTGTTGAAATTGAGCTTTATGATAATTCCACAAAAAGCAAAGCTGCAACTGCTCCATTGAAATGCAACGAACTCCATGTTCAGAGATACTTCCATCGCCAAGGCAATTTTCAGCTAGCCTTGAAATGCAAGGCTCTGGCATCAGCTCCAGCACCAAGTACATGTTAGCTATAGGGACACAGAACAGCATGTGGATGAGGCTGTTACTCAACACGAAAGGCACAATGTTTCTTGTGTGAGACCAACTCCACTCAAGTCGCTAACCTCACACACTTACACCATTAGACCCGTTTCGCACGAAAACCCTGCTTTGTAACTATGTGCGTATTTGCCTTAAAACGCACTGTGTGAAAATCGAGCTTTGTACGATTCCAGACAAAGCAAAGCAGTAACTGCTCCATTGAAATGCAATGAACTCCACGTTCAGAGATACCTTCATCGCCAAGGCAATTTTCAGCTAGCCTTGAAATGCAAGACAATGGCATCAGCTCCAGCACTAAGTACATGCAAGCTATAGGGACACAGCACAGCATGTGGATGTAGCTTTTCTTCAACACGAAAGGGCACAATGTTTCTTGTGTGAGACCAACTCCACTCAAGTCACTAACCTCACACACCATTACCATTAGATCCGTTTCGCACGAAAACCCTGTGTGTTCACACTGTGCGTATTTGGCATAAAACGCACTGTGTTGAAATTGAGCTTTATGAGAATTCCACACAAAGCAAAGCTGTAACTGCTCCATTGAAATGCTACGAACTCCATGTTCAGAGATACCTTCATCGCCAAGGCAATTTTCAGCTAGCCTTGAAATGCAAGGCTCTGGCATCAGCTCCAGCACCAAGTACATGGTAGCTATACGGACACAAAACAGCATGTGGACGAGGCTTTTACTCAACACTAAATGGCACAATGTTTCTTGTGTGAGACCAACTCCACTCAAGTCGCTAATCTCATACACTTACACCATTAGACCCGTTTCGCACGAAAACCCTGCTTTGTAACTCTGTGCGTATTTGGCATAAAACGCACTGTGTTGAAATTGAGCTTTATAAGATTCCAGACAAAACAAAGCTGCAACTGCTCCATTGAAATGCTACGAAATCCATGTTCAGAGATACTTCCATCGCCAAGGCAATTTTCAGCTAGCCTTGAAATGCAAGTCTCTGGCATCAGCTACAGCACCAATTACATGTTAGCTATAGGGACACAGCACAGCATGTGGATGAGGCGTTCACTCAACACGAAAGGGCACAACGTTTCTTGTGTGAGAACAACTCCACTCAAGTCGCTAACTTCACACACCATCACCATTAGACCCGTTTCGCACGAAAACCCTGTGTGTTCACACTGTGCGTATTTGGCATAAAACGCACTCTTTTGAAATTAAGCTTTATGAGAATTCCACACAAAGCAAAGCTGTAACTGCTCCATTGAAATGCAACGAACTCCACGTTCAGAGATATTTACATCGCCAAGGCAATTTTCAGCTAGCCTTGAAATGCAGGTCTCTTCCTTCAACTTCAGCTTTAAATGCATGTTAGCTATAGGGACACAACACAGCATGTGGATGAGGCTGTTACTCAACATCAATGGGCAGAGAGTTTCTTGTGTGAGACCAACTCCACTCACGACACTAATCTCACACACCATCACAATTAGACCCGTTTCGCACGAAAACCCTGCTTTGTAACACTGTGCATATTTGTCATAAAACGCACTGTGTGAAAATTGAGCTTTATACGATTCCAGACAAAGCAAAGCAGTAACTGCTCCATTGAAATGCAATGAACTCCACGTTCAGAGATACCTTCATCGCCAAGGGAATTTTCAGCTAGCCTTGAAATGCAAGGCTCTGGCATCAGCTCCAGCACCAAGTACATGTTAGCTATAGGGACACAACACAGCACGTGGATGAGGCTTTTACTCAACACGAAAGGCACAATGTTTCTTGTGTGAGACCAACTCCACTCACGACACTAATCTCACACACCATCACCATTAGACCCGTTTCGCACGAAAACCCTGGTTTGTAACTCTGTGCATATTTGCCATAAAACGCACTGTGTGAAAATTGAGCTTTATATGATTCCAGACAAAGCAAAGCAGTAACTGCTCCATTGAAATGCAATGAACTCCACGTTCAGAGATACCTTCATCGCCAAGGCAATTTTCAGCTAGCCTTGAAATGCAAGGCTCTGGCATCAGCTCCAGCACCAAGTACATGTTAGCTATAGGGACACAACACAGCATGTGGATGAGGCTTTTACTCAACATCAATGGTCAGAGAGTTTCTTGTGTGAGACCAACTCCACTCACAACACTAATCTCACACACCATCACCATTAGACCCATTTCGCACGAAAACCCTGCTTTGTAACTCTGTGCGTATTTGGCATAAAACGCACTGTGTGAAAATTGAGCTTTATATGATTCCAGACAAAGCAAAGCAGTAACTGCTCCATTGAAATGCAATGAACTCCACGTTTAGAGATACCTTCATCGCCAAGGCAATTTTCAGCTAGCCTTGAAATGCAGGTCTCTTCCATCAACTTCGGATTTAAATGCATGTTAGCTATACGGAAACAACACAGCATGTGGATGAGGCTTTTACTCAACATCAATGGGCAGAGAGTTTCTTGTGTGAGACCAACTCCACTCAGGTCACTAACCTCACACACCATCACCATTAGACCCGTTTCGCACGAAAACCCTATTACGTAACACTGAGCATATTTGCCATAAAACGCACTGTGTTGAAATTGAGCTTTATGAGAATTCCAGACAAAGCAAAGCTGCAACTGCTCCATTGAACAGCAACGAACTCCATGTTCAGAGATACTTCCATCGCCAAGGCAATTTTCAGCTAGCCTTGAAATGCAAGGCTCTGGCATCTGCTGCAGCACCAAGTACATGTTAGCTATAGGGACACAGCACAGCATGTGGATGAGGCTGTTACTCAAAACGAAAGGCACAATGTTTCTTGTGTGAGACCAACTCCACTCAAGTCGCTAACCTCAAACACCATCACCATTAGACCCGTTTCGTACGAAAACCGTATTTCGTAACACTGAGCATATTTGCCATAAAACGCACTGTGTTGAAATTGAGCTTTATGAGAATTCCAGACAAAGCAAAGCTGTAACTGCTCCATTGAAATGCAACGAACTCCACGTTCAGAGATACCTTCATCGCCAAGGCAATTTTCAGCTATCCTTGAAATGCAAGGCAATGGCATCAGCTCCAGCGCTAAGTACTTGCAAGCTATAGGGACACAGCACAGCATGTGGATGTAGCTTTTTTTCAATACGAAAGGGCACAATGTTTCTTGTGTGAGACCAACTCCACTCAAGTCACTAACCTCACACACCATTACCATTAGATCCGTTTCGCACGAAAACCCTGTGTGTTCACACTGTGCGTATTTGGCATAAAACGCACTGTGTTGAAATTGAGCTTTATGAGAATTCCAGACAAAGCAAAGCTGCAACTGCTCCATTGAAATGCAACGAAATCCATGTTCAGAGATACTTCCATCGCCAAGGCAATTTTCAGCTAGCCTTGAAATGCAAGGCTCTGACATCAGCTCCAGCACCAAGTACATGTGAGCTATAGGGACACAGCACAGCATGTGGATGTAGCTTTTCTTCAACACGAAAGGGCACAATGTTTCTTGTGTGAGACCAACTCCAATCAAGTCACTAACCTCACACACTTACACCATTAGACCCTTTTCGCACGAAAAAACAGTTTCGTCACAGTGTGTGTAATGGTCATAGAACGCATTGCAGTGAAAACTGGTTTATTGCGTATACACCACAAAACAAAGCTGCAACTGCTCCATTGAAGTGCAACCAACTCCACGTTCAGAGAACACTTCATCACCAAGGCAATTTTCAGTTAGCTTTGAAATGGAAGGTTCTTACATCAACTTCGGCTTTAAATACATGTTCGCTATACGGACTAAACAGCATGTGGATGAGGCTTTTACTCAACATCAATGGGCAGAGAGTTTCTTGTGTGAGACCAACTCCACTCAGGTCACTAACCTCACACACCATCACCATTAGACCCGTTTCGCACGAAAATCCTGTTTCGTAACACTGAGCATATTTGCCATAAACGCACTGTGTTGAAATTGAGCTTTATGAGAATTCCACACAAAGCAAAGCTGCAACTGCTCCATTGAAATGCAACGAACTCCATGTTCAGAGATACTTCCATCGCCAAGGCAATTTTCAGCTAGCCTTGAAATGCAAGGCTCTGGCATCTGCTCCAGCACCAAGTACATGTTAGCTATAGGGACACAGCACAGCATGTGGATGAGGCTGTTACTCAAAACGAAAGGCACAATGTATCTTGTGTGAGACCAACTCCACTCAAGTCGCTAACCTCACACACCATCACCATTAAACCCGTTTCGCACGAAAACCCTTTTGGTCACACTGTGCATATTAGTCATAAAAGGCACTGCTTTGAAATTGAGCTTTATGAGAATTCCAGACAAAGCAAAGCTGTAACTGCTCCCTTGAAATACAATGAACTCCACGTTCAGAGATACCTTCATCGCCAAGGCAATTTTCAGCTAGCCTTGAAATGCAAGGCTCTGGCATCAGCTCCAGCACCAAGTACATGTTAGCTATAGGGACACAACACAGCATGTGGATGTAGCTTTTCTTCAACACGAAAGGGCACAATGTTTCTTGTGTGAGACCAACTCCAATCAAGTCACTAACCTCACACACCATCACCATTAGACCCGTTTCGCACGAAAACCCTGCTTTGTAACTCTGTGCGTATTTGGCATAAAACGCACTGTTTTGAAATTGAGCTTTATGAGAATTCCAGACAAAGCAAAGCTGTAACTGCTCCATTGAAATGCAACGAACTCCACGTTCAGAGATACCTTCATCGCCAAGGCAATTTTCAGCTAGCCTTGAAATGCAAGGCTCTGGCATCTGCTCCAGCACCAAGTACATGGTAGCTATAGGGACACAACACAGCATGTGGATGAGGCTTTTACTCAACACTAAATGGCACAATGTTTCTTGTGTGAGACCAACTCCACTCACGACACTAATCTCATACACTTACACCTTTAGACCCGTTTCGCACGAAAACCCTGTTTCGTAACACTGAGCATATTTGCCATAAAACGCACTGTGTTGAAATTGAGCTTTATGAGAATTCCACACAAAACAAAGCTGCAACTGCTCCATTGAAATGCTACAAAATCCATGTTCAGAGATACTTCCATCGCCAAGGCAATTTTCAGCTAGCCTTGAAATGCAAGGCTCTGGCATCAGCTACAGCACCAATTACATGTTAGCTATAGGGACACAGCACAGCATGTGGATGAGGCGTTCACTCAACACGAAAGGGCACAACGTTTCTTGTGTGAGAACAACTCCACTCAAGTCGCTAACCTCACACACCATCACCATTAGACCCGTTTCGCACGAAAACCCTTTTGGTCACACTGTGCATATTTGTAATAAAACGCACTGTTTTGAAATTGAGCTTTATGAGAATTCCACACAAAGCAAAGCTGTAACTGCTCCATTGAAATGCAACGAACTCCACGTTCAGAGATACTTCCATCGCCAAGGCAATTTTCAGCTAGCCTTGAAATGCAGGTCTCTTCCTTCAACTTCAGCTTTAAATGCATGTTAGCTATAGGGACACAACACAGCATGTGGATGAGGCTTTTACTCAACATCAATGGTCAGAGAGTTTCTTGTGTGAGACCAACTCCACTCACGACAGTAATCTCACACACCATCACAATTAGACCCGTTTCGCACGAAAACCCTGGTTTGTAACTCTGTGCGTATTTGCCATAAAACGCACTGTGTGAAAATTGAGCTTTATACGATTCCAGACAAAGCAAAGCAGTAACTGTTCCATTGAAATGCAATGAACTCCACGTTCAGAGATACCTTCATCGCCAAGGCAATTTTCAGCTAGCCTTGAAATGCAAGGCTCTGGCATCAGCTCCAGCACCAAGTACATGTAGCTATAGGGACACAACACAGCATGTGGATGAGGCTTTTACTCAACATCAATGGGCAGAGAGTTTCTTGTGTGAGACCAACTCCACTCAGGTCACTAACCTCACACACCATCACCATTAGACCCGTTTCGCACGAAAACCCTATTTCGTAACACTGAGCATATTTGCCATAAAACGCACTGTGTTGAAATTGAGCTTTATGAGAATTCCACACAAAGCAAAGCTGCAACTGCTCCATTGAAATGCAACGAACTCCACGTTCAGAGATACTTCCATCGCCAAGGCAATTTTCAGCTAGCCTTGAAATGCAAGGCTCTGGCATCAGCTCCAGCACCAAGTACATGTTAGCTATAGGGACACAGCACAGCATGTGGATGAGGCTGTTACTCAAAACGAAAGGTACAATGTTTCTTGTGTGAGACCAACTCCACTCAAGTCGCTAACCTCACACACCATCACCATTAGACCCGTTTCGCACGAAAACCCTATTTCGTAACACTGAGCATATTTGCCATAAAACGCACTGTGTTGAAATTGAGCTTTATGAGAATTCCAGAGAAAGCAAAGCTGTAACTGCTCCATTGAAATGCAATGAACTCCACGTTCAGAGATACCTTCATCGCCAAGGCAATTTTCAGCTAAACTTGAAATGCAAGGCAATGGCATCAGCTCCAGCACTAAGTACATGCAAGATATAGGGACACTGCACAGCATGTGGAGGTAGCTTTTCTTCAACACGAAAGGGCACAATGTTTCTTGTGTGAGACCAACTCCACTCACGACACTAATCTCACACACCATCACCATTAGACCCGTTTCGCACGAAAACCCTGCTTTGTAACTCTGTGCGTATTTGCCATAAAACGCACTGTGTAAAATTGAACTTTATACGATTCCAGACAAAGCAAAGCTGTAACTGCTCCATTGAAATGCAATGAACTCCACGTTCAGAGATACCTTCATCGCCAAGGAAATTTTCACCTAGCCTTGAAATGCAAGGCTCTGGCATCACCTCCAGCACCAAGTACATGCAAGATATACGGACACAACACAGCATGTTAATGAGGCTTTTACTCAACATCAATGGCCAGAGAGTTTCTTGTGTGAGACCAACTCCACTCAGGTCACTAATCTCACACACCTACACCATTAGACCCGTTTCGTACGAAAACCCTGTTTGGTCACACTGTGCATATTTGCCATAAAACTCACTGTGTTATATTGAGCTTTATGAGACTTCCAGACAAAGCAAAGCTGTAACTGCTCCATTGAAATGCAACGAACTCCACGTTCAGAGATACCTTCATCGCCAAGGCAATTTTCAGCTAGCCTTGAAATGCAAGGCTCTGGCATCAGCTCCAGCACCAAGTATATGTTAGCTATAGGGACACAACACAGCATGTGGATGAGGCTTTTACTCAACATCAATGGGCAGAGAGTTTCTTGTGTGAGACCAACTCCACTCACAACACTAATCTCACACACCATCACCATTAGACCCGTTTCGCACGAAAACCCTGCTTTGTAACTCTGTGCGTATTTGCCATGAAACGCACTGTGTGAAAATTGAGCTTCATATGATTCCAGACAAAGCAAAGCTGTAACTGCTCCATTGAAATGCAATGAACTCCACGTTCAGAGATACCTTCATCGCCAAGGCAATTTTCAGCTAGCCTTGAAATGCAGGTCTCTTCCATCAACTTCAGCTTTAAATACATGGTAGCTATACGGACACAACACAGCATGTGGATGAGGCTTTTACTCAACATCCATGGGCAGAGAGTTTCTTGTGTGAGACCAACTCCACTCAGGTCACTAACCTCACACACCATCACCATTAGACCCGTTTCGTACGAAAACCCTGTTTCGTAACACTGAGCATATTTGCTATAAAACGCACTGTATTGAATTGAGCTTTATGAGAATTCCAGACAAAGCAAAGCTGTAACTGCTCCATTGAAATGCAACGAACTCCACGTTCAGAGATACCTTCATCGCCAAGGCAATTTTCAGCTAGCCTTGAAATGCAAGGCTCTGGCATCAGCTCCAGCAAAAAGTACATGTTAGTTATAGGGACACAGCATAGCATGTGGATGAGGCTGTTACTCAACACGAAAGGCACAATGTTTCTTGTGTGAGACCAACTCCACTCAAGTCACTAACCTCACACACTTACACCATTAGACCCGTTTCGCACGAAAAACCTGTTTGTTCACATTGTGCGTATTTGGCGTATACTTCCATTGCCAAGGCAATTTTCAGCTAGCCTTGAAATGCAGGTCTCTTCCTTCAACTTCGGCTTTAAATACATGTTCGCTATATGGACTAAACAGCATGTGGATGAGGCCTTTACTCAACATCAATGGGCAGAGAGTTTCTTGTGTGAGACCAACTCCACTCAGGTCACTAACCTCACACACCATCACCATTACACCCGTTTCGCACGAAAAAACAGTTTCGTCACAGTGTGTGTAATGGTCATAGAACGCATTGCAGTGAAAACCGGTTTATTGCGTATACACCACAAAGCAAAGCTGTAACTGCTCCATTGAAGTGCAACCAACTCCACGTTCAGAGAACACTTCATCACCAAGGCAATTTTCAGATAGCTTTGAAATGGAAGGCTCTTCCATCAACTTCGGCTTTAAATACATGTTCGCTATACGAACACAACACAGCATGTGGATGAGGCCTTTACTCAACATCAATGGGCAGAGAGTTTCTTGTGTGAGACCAACTCCACTCAAGTCGCTAACCTCACACACTTACACCATTAGACCCGTTTCGCACGAAAACCCTGCTTTGTAACTATGTGCGTATTTGCCTTAAAACGCACTGTGTGAAAATCGAGCTTTGTACGATTCCAGACAAAGCAAAGCAGTAACTGCTCCATTGAAATGCAATGAACTCCACGTTCAGAGATACCTTCATCGCCAAGGCAATTTTCAGCTATCCTTGAAATGCAAGGCTCTGGCATCAGCTCCAGCACTAAGTACATGCAAGCTATAGGGACACAGCACAGCATGTGGATGTAGCTTTTCTTCAACACGAAAGGGCACAATGTTTCTTGTGTGAGACCAACTCCACTCAAGTCACTAACCTCACACACCATTACCATTAGATCCGTTTCGCACGAAAACCCTGTGTGTTCACACTGTGCGTATTTGGCATAAAACGCACTGTGTTGAAATTGAGCTTTATGAGAATTCCACACAAAGCAAAGCTGTAACTGCTCCATTGAAATGCTACGAACTCCACGTTCAGAGATACCTTCATCGCCAAGGCAATTTTCAGCTAGCCTTGAAATGCAAGGCTCTGGCATCAGCTCCAGCACCAAGTACATGGTAGCTATACGGACACAAAACAGCATGTGGACGAGGCTTTTACTCAACACTAAATGGCACAATGTTTCTTGTGTGAGACCAACTCCACTCAAGTCGCTAATCTCATACACTTACACCATTAGACCCGTTTCGCACGAAAACCCTGCTTTGTAACTCTGTGCGTATTTGGCATAAAACGCACTGTGTTGAAATTGAGCTTTATAAGATTCCAGACAAAACAAAGCTGCAACTGCTCCATTGAAATGCTACGAAATCCATGTTCAGAGATACTTCCATCGCCAAGGCAATTTTCAGCTAGCCTTGAAATGCAAGTCTCTGGCATCAGCTACAGCACCAATTACATGTTAGCTATAGGGACACAGCACAGCATGTGGATGAGGCGTTCACTCAACACGAAAGGGCACAACGTTTCTTGTGTGAGAACAACTCCACTCAAGTCGCTAACTTCACACACCATCACCATTAGACCCGTTTCGCACGAAAACCCTGTGTGTTCACACTGTGCGTATTTGGCATAAAACGCACACTTTTGAAATTAAGCTTTATGAGAATTCCACACAAAGCAAAGCTGTAACTGCTCCATTGAAATGCAACGAACTCCACGTTCAGAGATATTTACATCGCCAAGGCAATTTTCAGCTAGCCTTGAAATGCAGGTCTCTTCCTTCAACTTCAGCTTTAAATGCATGTTAGCTATAGGGACACAACACAGCATGTGGATGAGGCTTTTACTCAACATCAATGGGCAGAGAGTTTCTTGTGTGAGACCAACTCCACTCACGACAGTAATCTCACACACCATCACAATTAGACCCGTTTCGCACGAAAACCCTGGTTTGTAACTCTGTGCGTATTTGCCATAAAACGCACTGTGTGAAAATTGAGCTTTATACGATTCCAGACAAAGCAAAGCAGTAACTGCTCCATTGAAATGCAATGAACTCCACGTTCAGAGATACCTTCATCGCCAAGGCAATTTTCAGCTAGCCTTGAAATGCAAGGCTCTGGCATCAGCTCCAGCACCAAGTACATGTAGCTATAGGGACACAACACAGCATGTGGATGAGGCTTTTACTCAACATCAATGGGCAGAGAGTTTCTTGTGTGAGACCAACTCCACTCAGGTCACTAACCTCACACACCATCACCATTAGACCCGTTTCGCACGAAAACCCTATTTCGTAACACTGAGCATATTTGCCATAAAACGCACTGTGTTGAAATTGAGCTTTATGAGAATTCCACACAAAGCAAAGCTGCAACTGCTCCATTGAAATGCAACGAACTCCACGTTCAGAGATACTTCCATCGCCAAGGCAATTTTCAGCTAGCCTTGAAATGCAAGGCTCTGGCATCTGCTCCAGCACCAAGTACATGTTAGCTATAGGGACACAGCACAGCATGTGGATGAGGCTGTTACTCAAAACGAAAGGTATTTTGTTTCTTGTGTGAGACCAACTCCACTCAAGTCGCTAACCTCACACACCATCACCATTAGACCCGTTTCGCACGAAAACCCTTTTCGTCACACTGTGCATATTAGTCATAAAAGGCACTGTTTTGAATTTGAGCTTTATGAGAATTCCAGACAAAGCAAAGCTGTAACTGCTCCATTGAAATGCAATGAACTCCACGTTCAGAGATACCTTCATCGCCAAGGCAATTTTCAGCTAGCCTTGAAATGCAAGGCTCTGGCATCAGCTCCAGCACCAAGTACATGTTAGCTATAGGGACACAGCACAGCATGTGGATGAGGCTGTTACTCAAAACGAAAGGTACAATGTTTCTTGTGTGAGACCAACTCCACTCAAGTCGCTAACCTCACACACCATCACCATTAGACCCGTTTCGCACGAAAACCCTATTTCGTAACACTGAGCATATTTGCCATAAAACGCACTGTGTTGAAATTGAGCTTTATGAGAATTCCAGAGAAAGCAAAGCTGTAACTGCTCCATTGAAATGCAATGAACTCCACGTTCAGAGATACCTTCATCGCCAAGGCAATTTTCAGCTAAACTTGAAATGCAAGGCAATGGCATCAGCTCCAGCACTAAGTACATGCAAGATATAGGGACACTGCACAGCATGTGGAGGTAGCTTTTCTTCAACACGAAAGGGCACAATGTTTCTTGTGTGAGACCAACTCCACTCACGACACTAATCTCACACACCATCACCATTAGACCCGTTTCGCACGAAAACCCTGCTTTGTAACTCTGTGCGTATTTGCCATAAAACGCACTGTGTAAAATTGAACTTTATACGATTCCAGACAAAGCAAAGCTGTAACTGCTCCATTGAAATGCAATGAACTCCACGTTCAGAGATACCTTCATCGCCAAGGCAATTTTCACCTAGCCTTGAAATGCAAGGCTCTGGCATCACCTCCAGCACCAAGTACATGCAAGATATACGGACACAACACAGCATGTTAATGAGGCTTTTACTCAACATCAATGGCCAGAGAGTTTCTTGTGTGAGACCAACTCCACTCAGGTCACTAATCTCACACACCTACACCATTAGACCCGTTTCGTACGAAAACCCTGTTTGGTCACACTGTGCATATTTGCCATAAAACTCACTGTGTTATATTGAGCTTTATGAGACTTCCAGACAAAGCAAAGCTGTAACTGCTCCATTGAAATGCAACGAACTCCACGTTCAGAGATACCTTCATCGCCAAGGCAATTTTCAGCTAGCCTTGAAATGCAAGGCTCTGGCATCAGCTCCAGCACCAAGTATATGTTAGCTATAGGGACACAACACAGCATGTGGATGAGGCTTTTACTCAACATCAATGGGCAGAGAGTTTCTTGTGTGAGACCAACTCCACTCACAACACTAATCTCACACACCATCACCATTAGACCCGTTTCGCACGAAAACCCTGCTTTGTAACTCTGTGCGTATTTGCCATGAAACGCACTGTGTGAAAATTGAGCTTCATATGATTCCAGACAAAGCAAAGCTGTAACTGCTCCATTGAAATGCAATGAACTCCACGTTCAGAGATACCTTCATCGCCAAGGCAATTTTCAGCTAGCCTTGAAATGCAGGTCTCTTCCATCAACTTCAGCTTTAAATACATGGTAGCTATACGGACACAACACAGCATGTGGATGAGGCTTTTACTCAACATCCATGGGCAGAGAGTTTCTTGTGTGAGACCAACTCCACTCAGGTCACTAACCTCACACACCATCACCATTAGACCCGTTTCGTACGAAAACCCTGTTTCGTAACACTGAGCATATTTGCTATAAAACGCACTGTATTGAATTGAGCTTTATGAGAATTCCAGACAAAGCAAAGCTGTAACTGCTCCATTGAAATGCAACGAACTCCACGTTCAGAGATACCTTCATCGCCAAGGCAATTTTCAGCTAGCCTTGAAATGCAAGGCTCTGGCATCAGCTCCAGCACCAAGTACATGTTAGTTATAGGGACACAGCATAGCATGTGGATGAGGCTGTTACTCAACACGAAAGGCACAATGTTTCTTGTGTGAGACCAACTCCACTCAAGTCACTAACCTCACACACTTACACCATTAGACCCGTTTCGCACGAAAAACCTGTTTGTTCACATTGTGCGTATTTGGCGTATACTTCCATCGCCAAGGCAATTTTCAGCTAGCCTTGAAATGCAGGTCTCTTCCTTCAACTTCGGCTTTAAATACATGTTCGCTATATGGACTAAACAGCATGTGGATGAGGCCTTTACTCAACATCAATGGGCAGAGAGTTTCTTGTGTGAGACCAACTCCACTCAGGTCACTAACCTCACACACCATCACCATTACACCCGTTTCGCACGAAAAAACAGTTTCGTCACAGTGTGTGTAATGGTCATAGAACGCATTGCAGTGAAAACCGGTTTATTGCGTATACACCACAAAGCAAAGCTGTAACTGCTCCATTGAAGTGCAACCAACTCCACGTTCAGAGAACACTTCATCACCAAGGCAATTTTCAGATAGCTTTGAAATGGAAGGCTCTTCCATCAACTTCGGCTTTAAATACATGTTCGCTATACGAACACAACACAGCATGTGGATGAGGCCTTTACTCAACATCAATGGGCAGAGAGTTTCTTGTGTGAGACCAACTCCACTCAAGTCGCTAACCTCACACACTTACACCATTAGACCCGTTTCGCACGAAAACCCTGCTTTGTAACTATGTGCGTATTTGCCTTAAAACGCACTGTGTGAAAATCGAGCTTTGTACGATTCCAGACAAAGCAAAGCAGTAACTGCTCCATTGAAATGCAATGAACTCCACGTTCAGAGATACCTTCATCGCCAAGGCAATTTTCAGCTATCCTTGAAATGCAAGGCTCTGGCATCAGCTCCAGCACTAAGTACATGCAAGCTATAGGGACACAGCACAGCATGTGGATGTAGCTTTTCTTCAACACGAAAGGGCACAATGTTTCTTGTGTGAGACCAACTCCACTCAAGTCACTAACCTCACACACCATTACCATTAGATCCGTTTCGCACGAAAACCCTGTGTGTTCACACTGTGCGTATTTGGCATAAAACGCACTGTGTTGAAATTGAGCTTTATGAGAATTCCACACAAAGCAAAGCTGTAACTGCTCCATTGAAATGCAACGAACTCCACGTTCAGAGATATTTACATCGCCAAGGCAATTTTCAGCTAGCCTTGAAATGCAGGTCTCTTCCTTCAACTTCAGCTTTAAATGCATGTTAGCTATAGGGACACAACACAGCATGTGGATGAGGCTTTTACTCAACATCAATGGGCAGAGAGTTTCTTGTGTGAGACCAACTCCACTCACGACAGTAATCTCACACACCATCACAATTAGACCCGTTTCGCACGAAAACCCTGGTTTGTAACTCTGTGCGTATTTGCCATAAAACGCACTGTGTGAAAATTGAGCTTTATACGATTCCAGACAAAGCAAAGCAGTAACTGCTCCATTGAAATGCAATGAACTCCACGTTCAGAGATACCTTCATCGCCAAGGCAATTTTCAGCTAGCCTTGAAATGCAAGGCTCTGGCATCAGCTCCAGCACCAAGTACATGTAGCTATAGGGACACAACACAGCATGTGGATGAGGCTTTTACTCAACATCAATGGGCAGAGAGTTTCTTGTGTGAGACCAACTCCACTCAGGTCACTAACCTCACACACCATCACCATTAGACCCGTTTCGCACGAAAACCCTATTTCGTAACACTGAGCATATTTGCCATAAAACGCACTGTGTTGAAATTGAGCTTTATGAGAATTCCACACAAAGCAAAGCTGCAACTGCTCCATTGAAATGCAACGAACTCCACGTTCAGAGATACTTCCATCGCCAAGGCAATTTTCAGCTAGCCTTGAAATGCAAGGCTCTGGCATCTGCTCCAGCACCAAGTACATGTTAGCTATAGGGACACAGCACAGCATGTGGATGAGGCTGTTACTCAAAACGAAAGGTATTTTGTTTCTTGTGTGAGACCAACTCCACTCAAGTCGCTAACCTCACACACCATCACCATTAGACCCGTTTCGCACGAAAACCCTTTTCGTCACACTGTGCATATTAGTCATAAAAGGCACTGTTTTGAATTTGAGCTTTATGAGAATTCCAGACAAAGCAAAGCTGTAACTGCTCCATTGAAATGCAATGAACTCCACGTTCAGAGATACCTTCATCGCCAAGGCAATTTTCAGCTAGCCTTGAAATGCAAGGCTCTGGCATCAGCTCCAGCACCAAGTACATGTTAGCTATAGGGACACAGCACAGCATGTGGATGAGGCTGTTACTCAAAACGAAAGGTACAATGTTTCTTGTGTGAGACCAACTCCACTCAAGTCGCTAACCTCACACACCATCACCATTAGACCCGTTTCGCACGAAAACCCTATTTCGTAACACTGAGCATATTTGCCATAAAACGCACTGTGTTGAAATTGAGCTTTATGAGAATTCCAGAGAAAGCAAAGCTGTAACTGCTCCATTGAAATGCAATGAACTCCACGTTCAGAGATACCTTCATCGCCAAGGCAATTTTCAGCTAAACTTGAAATGCAAGGCAATGGCATCAGCTCCAGCACTAAGTACATGCAAGATATAGGGACACTGCACAGCATGTGGAGGTAGCTTTTCTTCAACACGAAAGGGCACAATGTTTCTTGTGTGAGACCAACTCCACTCACGACACTAATCTCACACACCATCACCATTAGACCCGTTTCGCACGAAAACCCTGCTTTGTAACTCTGTGCGTATTTGCCATAAAACGCACTGTGTAAAATTGAACTTTATACGATTCCAGACAAAGCAAAGCTGTAACTGCTCCATTGAAATGCAATGAACTCCACGTTCAGAGATACCTTCATCGCCAAGGCAATTTTCACCTAGCCTTGAAATGCAAGGCTCTGGCATCACCTCCAGCACCAAGTACATGCAAGATATACGGACACAACACAGCATGTTAATGAGGCTTTTACTCAACATCAATGGCCAGAGAGTTTCTTGTGTGAGACCAACTCCACTCAGGTCACTAATCTCACACACCTACACCATTAGACCCGTTTCGTACGAAAACCCTGTTTGGTCACACTGTGCATATTTGCCATAAAACTCACTGTGTTATATTGAGCTTTATGAGACTTCCAGACAAAGCAAAGCTGTAACTGCTCCATTGAAATGCAACGAACTCCACGTTCAGAGATACCTTCATCGCCAAGGCAATTTTCAGCTAGCCTTGAAATGCAAGGCTCTGGCATCAGCTCCAGCACCAAGTATATGTTAGCTATAGGGACACAACACAGCATGTGGATGAGGCTTTTACTCAACATCAATGGGCAGAGAGTTTCTTGTGTGAGACCAACTCCACTCACAACACTAATCTCACACACCATCACCATTAGACCCGTTTCGCACGAAAACCCTGCTTTGTAACTCTGTGCGTATTTGCCATGAAACGCACTGTGTGAAAATTGAGCTTCATATGATTCCAGACAAAGCAAAGCTGTAACTGCTCCATTGAAATGCAATGAACTCCACGTTCAGAGATACCTTCATCGCCAAGGCAATTTTCAGCTAGCCTTGAAATGCAGGTCTCTTCCATCAACTTCAGCTTTAAATACATGGTAGCTATACGGACACAACACAGCATGTGGATGAGGCTTTTACTCAACATCCATGGGCAGAGAGTTTCTTGTGTGAGACCAACTCCACTCAGGTCACTAACCTCACACACCATCACCATTAGACCCGTTTCGTACGAAAACCCTGTTTCGTAACACTGAGCATATTTGCTATAAAACGCACTGTATTGAATTGAGCTTTATGAGAATTCCAGACAAAGCAAAGCTGTAACTGCTCCATTGAAATGCAACGAACTCCACGTTCAGAGATACCTTCATCGCCAAGGCAATTTTCAGCTAGCCTTGAAATGCAAGGCTCTGGCATCAGCTCCAGCACCAAGTACATGTTAGTTATAGGGACACAGCATAGCATGTGGATGAGGCTGTTACTCAACACGAAAGGCACAATGTTTCTTGTGTGAGACCAACTCCACTCAAGTCACTAACCTCACACACTTACACCATTAGACCCGTTTCGCACGAAAAACCTGTTTGTTCACATTGTGCGTATTTGGCGTATACTTCCATCGCCAAGGCAATTTTCAGCTAGCCTTGAAATGCAGGTCTCTTCCTTCAACTTCGGCTTTAAATACATGTTCGCTATATGGACTAAACAGCATGTGGATGAGGCCTTTACTCAACATCAATGGGCAGAGAGTTTCTTGTGTGAGACCAACTCCACTCAGGTCACTAACCTCACACACCATCACCATTACACCCGTTTCGCACGAAAAAACAGTTTCGTCACAGTGTGTGTAATGGTCATAGAACGCATTGCAGTGAAAACCGGTTTATTGCGTATACACCACAAAGCAAAGCTGTAACTGCTCCATTGAAGTGCAACCAACTCCACGTTCAGAGAACACTTCATCACCAAGGCAATTTTCAGATAGCTTTGAAATGGAAGGCTCTTCCATCAACTTCGGCTTTAAATACATGTTCGCTATACGAACACAACACAGCATGTGGATGAGGCCTTTACTCAACATCAATGGGCAGAGAGTTTCTTGTGTGAGACCAACTCCACTCAAGTCGCTAACCTCACACACTTACACCATTAGACCCGTTTCGCACGAAAACCCTGCTTTGTAACTATGTGCGTATTTGCCTTAAAACGCACTGTGTGAAAATCGAGCTTTGTACGATTCCAGACAAAGCAAAGCAGTAACTGCTCCATTGAAATGCAATGAACTCCACGTTCAGAGATACCTTCATCGCCAAGGCAATTTTCAGCTATCCTTGAAATGCAAGGCTCTGGCATCAGCTCCAGCACTAAGTACATGCAAGCTATAGGGACACAGCACAGCATGTGGATGTAGCTTTTCTTCAACACGAAAGGGCACAATGTTTCTTGTGTGAGACCAACTCCACTCAAGTCACTAACCTCACACACCATTACCATTAGATCCGTTTCGCACGAAAACCCTGTGTGTTCACACTGTGCGTATTTGGCATAAAACGCACTGTGTTGAAATTGAGCTTTATGAGAATTCCACACAAAGCAAAGCTGTAACTGCTCCATTGAAATGCTACGAACTCCACGTTCAGAGATACCTTCATCGCCAAGGCAATTTTCAGCTAGCCTTGAAATGCAAGGCTCTGGCATCAGCTCCAGCACCAAGTACATGGTAGCTATACGGACACAAAACAGCATGTGGACGAGGCTTTTACTCAACACTAAATGGCACAATGTTTCTTGTGTGAGACCAACTCCACTCAAGTCGCTAATCTCATACACTTACACCATTAGACCCGTTTCGCACGAAAACCCTGCTTTGTAACTCTGTGCGTATTTGGCATAAAACGCACTGTGTTGAAATTGAGCTTTATAAGATTCCAGACAAAACAAAGCTGCAACTGCTCCATTGAAATGCTACGAAATCCATGTTCAGAGATACTTCCATCGCCAAGGCAATTTTCAGCTAGCCTTGAAATGCAAGTCTCTGGCATCAGCTACAGCACCAATTACATGTTAGCTATAGGGACACAGCACAGCATGTGGATGAGGCGTTCACTCAACACGAAAGGGCACAACGTTTCTTGTGTGAGAACAACTCCACTCAAGTCGCTAACTTCACACACCATCACCATTAGACCCGTTTCGCACGAAAACCCTGTGTGTTCACACTGTGCGTATTTGGCATAAAACGCACACTTTTGAAATTAAGCTTTATGAGAATTCCACACAAAGCAAAGCTGTAACTGCTCCATTGAAATGCAACGAACTCCACGTTCAGAGATATTTACATCGCCAAGGCAATTTTCAGCTAGCCTTGAAATGCAGGTCTCTTCCTTCAACTTCAGCTTTAAATGCATGTTAGCTATAGGGACACAACACAGCATGTGGATGAGGCTTTTACTCAACATCAATGGTCAGAGAGTTTCTTGTGTGAGACCAACTCCACTCACGACAGTAATCTCACACACCATCACAATTAGACCCGTTTCGCACGAAAACCCTGGTTTGTAACTCTGTGCGTATTTGCCATAAAACGCACTGTGTGAAAATTGAGCTTTATACGATTCCAGACAAAGCAAAGCAGTAACTGCTCCATTGAAATGCAATGAACTCCACGTTCAGAGATACCTTCATCGCCAAGGCAATTTTCAGCTAGCCTTGAAATGCAAGGCTCTGGCATCAGCTCCAGCACCAAGTACATGTAGCTATAGGGACACAACACAGCATGTGGATGAGGCTTTTACTCAACATCAATGGGCAGAGAGTTTCTTGTGTGAGACCAACTCCACTCAGGTCACTAACCTCACACACCATCACCATTAGACCCGTTTCGCACGAAAACCCTATTTCGTAACACTGAGCATATTTGCCATAAAACGCACTGTGTTGAAATTGAGCTTTATGAGAATTCCACACAAAGCAAAGCTGCAACTGCTCCATTGAAATGCAACGAACTCCACGTTCAGAGATACTTCCATCGCCAAGGCAATTTTCAGCTAGCCTTGAAATGCAAGGCTCTGGCATCTGCTCCAGCACCAAGTACATGTTAGCTATAGGGACACAGCACAGCATGTGGATGAGGCTGTTACTCAAAACGAAAGGTATTTTGTTTCTTGTGTGAGACCAACTCCACTCAAGTCGCTAACCTCACACACCATCACGATTAGACCCGTTTCGCACGAAAACCCTTTTCGTCACACTGTGCATATTAGTCATAAAAGGCACTGTTTTGAATTTGAGCTTTATGAGAATTCCAGACAAAGCAAAGCTGTAACTGCTCCATTGAAATGCAATGAACTCCACGTTCAGAGATACCTTCATCGCCAAGGCAATTTTCAGCTAGCCTTGAAATGCAAGGCTCTGGCATCAGCTCCAGCACCAAGTACATGTTAGCTATAGGGACACAGCACAGCATGTGGATGAGGCTGTTACTCAAAACGAAAGGTACAATGTTTCTTGTGTGAGACCAACTCCACTCAAGTCGCTAACCTCACACACCATCACCATTAGACCCGTTTCGCACGAAAACCCTATTTCGTAACACTGAGCATATTTGCCATAAAACGCACTGTGTTGAAATTGAGCTTTATGAGAATTCCAGAGAAAGCAAAGCTGTAACTGCTCCATTGAAATGCAATGAACTCCACGTTCAGAGATACCTTCATCGCCAAGGCAATTTTCAGCTAAACTTGAAATGCAAGGCAATGGCATCAGCTCCAGCACTAAGTACATGCAAGATATAGGGACACTGCACAGCATGTGGAGGTAGCTTTTCTTCAACACGAAAGGGCACAATGTTTCTTGTGTGAGACCAACTCCACTCACGACACTAATCTCACACACCATCACCATTAGACCCGTTTCGCACGAAAACCCTGCTTTGTAACTCTGTGCGTATTTGCCATAAAACGCACTGTGTAAAATTGAACTTTATACGATTCCAGACAAAGCAAAGCTGTAACTGCTCCATTGAAATGCAATGAACTCCACGTTCAGAGATACCTTCATCGCCAAGGCAATTTTCACCTAGCCTTGAAATGCAAGGCTCTGGCATCACCTCCAGCACCAAGTACATGCAAGATATACGGACACAACACAGCATGTTAATGAGGCTTTTACTCAACATCAATGGCCAGAGAGTTTCTTGTGTGAGACCAACTCCACTCAGGTCACTAACCTCACACACCATCACCATTAGACCCGTTTCGCACGAAAACCCTATTTCGTAACACTGAGCATATTTGCCATAAAACGCACTGTGTTGAAATTGAGCTTTATGAGAATTCCACACAAAGCAAAGCTGCAACTGCTCCATTGAAATGCAACGAACTCCATGTTCAGAGATACTTCCATCGCCAAGGCAATTTTCAGCTAGCCTTGAAATGCAAGGCTCTGGCATCAGCTCCAGCACCAAGTACATGTTAGCTATAGGGACACAGCACAGCATGTGGATGCGGCTGTTACTCAAAACGAAAGGCACAATGTTTCTTGTGTGAGACCAACTCCACTCAAGTCGCTAACCTCACACACCATCACCATTAGACCCGTTTCGCACGAAAACCCTGCTTTGTAACTCTGTGAGTATTTGGCATAAAACGCACTGTTTTGAAATTGAGCTTTATGAGAATTCCAGACAAAGCAAAGCTGTAACTGCTCCATTGAAATACAATGAACTCCACGTTCAGAGATACCTTCATCGCCAAGGCAATTTTCAGCTAGCCTTGAAATGCAAGGCTCTGGCATCAGCTCCAGCACCAAGTACATGTTAGCTATAGGGACACAACACAGCATGTGGATGAGGCTTTATTCAACACAAAAGGGCACAATGTTTCTTGTGTGTGACCAACTCCACTCAGGTCACTAACCTCACACACCATCACCATTACACCCGTTTCGCACGAAAAAACAGTTTCGTCACAGTGTGTGTAATGGTCATAGAACGCATTGCAGTGAAAACTGGTTTATTGCGTATACACCACAAAGCAAAGCTGCAACTGCTCCATTGAAGTGCAACCAACTCCACGTTCAGAGAACACTTCATCACCAAGGCAATTTTCAGTTAGCTTTGAAATGGAAGACTCTTACATCAACTTCGGCTTTAAATACATGTTCGCTATACGGACTAAACAGCATGTGGATGAGGCTTTTACTCAACATCAATGGGCAGAGAGTTTCTTGTGTGAGACCAACTCCACTCAGGTCACTAACCTCACACACCATCACCATTAGACCCGTTTCGCACGAAAACCCTATTCCATAACACTGAGCATATTTGCCATAAAACGCACTGTGTTGAAATTGAGCTTTATGAGAATTCCACAAAAAGCAAAGCTGCAACTGCTCCATTGAAATGCAACGAACTCCATGTTCAGAGATACTTCCATCGCCAAGGCAATTTTCAGCTAGCCTTGAAATGCAAGGCTCTGGCATCAGCTCCAGCACCAAGTACATGTTAGCTATAGGGACACAGCACAGCATGTGGATGAGGCTGTTACTCAAAACGAAAGGCACAATGTTTCTTGTGTGAGACCAACTCCACTCAAGTCGCTAACCTCACACACCATCACCATTAAACCCGTTTCGCACGATAACCCTTTTGGTCACACTGTGCATATTAGTCATAAAAGGCACTGTTTTGAATTTGAGCTTTATGAGAATTCCAGACAAAGCAAAGCTGTAACTGCTCCTTTGAAATACAATGAACTCCACGTTCAGAGATACCTTCATCGCCAAGGCAATTTTCAGCTAGCCTTGAAATGCAGGTCTCTTCCATCAACTTCAGCTTTAAATGCATGCTAGCTATACGGACACAACACAGCATGTGGATGAGGCTTTATTCAACACAAAAGGGCACAATGTTTCTTGTGTGTGACCAACTCCACTCAGGTCACTAACCTCACACACCATCACCATTACACCCGTTTCGCACGAAAAAACAGTTTCGTCACAGTGTGTGTAATGGTCATAGAACGCATTGCAGTGAAAACTGGTTTATTGCGTATACAGCACAAAGCAAAGCTGTAACTGCTCCATTGAAGTGCAACCAACTCCACGTTCAGAGAACACTTCATCACCAAGGCAATTTTCAGTTAGCTTTGAAATGGAAGTCTCTTACATCAACTTCAGCTTTAAATACATGTTCGCTATACGGACTAAACAGCATGTGGATGAGGCTTTTACTCAACATCAATGGGCAGAGAGTTTCTTGTGTGAGACCAACTCCACTCAGGTCACTAACCTCACACACCATCACCATTAGACCCGTTTCGCACGAAAACCCTATTTCGTAACACTGAGTATATTTGCCATAAAACGCACTGTGTTGAAATTGAGCTTTATGAGAATTCCACAAAAAGCAAAGCAGTAACTGCTCCATTGAAATGCAACAAAATCCATGTTCAGAGATACTTCCATCGCCAAGGCAATTTTCAGCTGGCCTTGAAATGCAAGGCTCTGGCATCAGCTCCAGCACCAAGTACATGTTAGCTATAGGGACACAACACAGCATGTGGATGAGGCTTTTACTCAACATCAATGGTCAGAGTTTCTTGTGTGAGACCAACTCCACTCACGACACTAATCTCACTCACCATCACCATTAGACCCATTTTGCACGAAAACCCTGCTTTGTAACTCTGTGCGTATTTGCCATAAAAAAGCACTGTGTGAAAATTGAGCTTTATACGATTCCAGACAAAACAAAGCAGTAACCGCTCCATTGAAATGCAATGAACTCCACGTTCAGAGATACCTTCATCGCCAAGGCAATTTTCAGCTAGCCTTGAAATGCAAGGCTCTGGCATCTGCTCCAGCACCAAGTACATGTTAGCTATAGGGACACAACACAGCATGTGGATGAGGCTTTTACTCAACATCAATGGGCAGAGAGTTTCTTGTGTGAGACCAACTCCACTCAGGTCACTAACCTCACACACCATCACCATTAGACCCGTTTCGCACGAAAACCCTATTTCGTAACACTGAGCATATTTGCCATAAAACGCACTGTGTTGAAATTGAGCTTTATGAGAATTCCACACAAAGCAAAGCTGCAACTGCTCCATTGAAATGCAACGAACTCCATGTTCAGAGATACTTCCATCGCCAAGGCAATTTTCAGCTAGCCTTGAAATGCAAGGCTCTGGCATCTGCTCCAGCACCAAGTACATGTTAGCTATAGGGACACAGCACAGCATGTGCATGAGGCTGTTACTCAAAACGAAAGGCACAATGTTTCTTGTGTGAGACCAACTCCAATCAAGTCGCTAACCTCACCCACTTACACCATTAGACCCGTTTCGCACGAAAACCCTGGTTTGTAACTCTGTGCGTATTTGGCATAAAACGCACTGTTTTGAATTTGAGCTTTATGAGAATTCCAGACAAAGCAAAGCTGTAACTGCTCCATTGAAATACAATGAACTCCACGTTCAGAGATACCTTCATCGCCAAGGCAATTTTCAGCTAGCCTTGAAATGCAGGTCTCTTCCATCAACTTCGGCTTTAAATGCATGCTAGCTATACGGACACAACACAGCATGTGGATGAGGCTTTATTCAACACAAAAGGGCACAATGTTTCTTGTGTGTGACCAACTCCACTCAGGACACTAACCTCACACACCATCACCATTACACCCGTTTCGCACGAAAAAACAGTTTCGTCACAGTGTGTGTAATGGTCACAGAACGCATTGCAGTGAAAACTGGTTTATTGCGTATACACCACAAAGCAAAGCTGTAACTGCTCCATTGAAGTGCAACCAACTCCACGTTCAGAGAACACTTCATCACCAAGGCAATTTTCAGTTAGCTTTGAAATGGAAGGCTCTTACATCAACTTCGGCTTTAAATACATGTTCGCTATACGGACTAAACAGCATGTGGATGAGGCTTTTACTCAACATCAATGGGCAGAGAGTTTCTTGTGTGAGACCAACTCCACTCAGGTCACTAACCTCACACACCATCACCATTAGACCCGTTTCGCACGAAAACCCTATTTCGTAACACTGAGCATATTTGCCATAAAACGCACTGTGTTGAAATTGAGCTTTATGAGAATTCCAGACAAAGCAAAGCTGCAACTGCTCCATTGAAATGCAAAGAAATCCGGAGAGAGAAAAAGATGGCCGATTGCAGAGAGCTGGTGTAGTGTGGAGTAGGGAAGGAGGGGAGCCGATCCAGCAGAGAAACAGGCCAGGAGGTGCGAAACTGTAGGGAGAAGAACGAGAAGGTCACTGGAGTTCACTAAAGCAAGAAGATCTACACAGCGTGAAGGAACAGCCGCAAAAAGTAGGAAAGAAAATACAGCACGCCGCGAGAAACCTGGTGAGTCACGATCCCAGGCAGGGGGAAGGCGGCGGAGGCTCAACCGCCCCAGGGAAAACAGAGGCGGCTGGAAGGATAGGCGCCCACACCGACAGGGGTACCAGTTCCCTGGAAGGCAGGAGCCCCCAGAGGAGGCTACTGGACTGATCATTGGGTGCATCATCCCTGCAGAAGTGGAGGAAAAGCAGGGGAGATTTCCCAGAGGCTTGCCTACCCGCTGCTCAGCGGCTGAGGGAGAGTGCAGAGGGAACAGGAGCGGCGCTGTGGGACTGGGGCTCAGAGATTCCCCGTATTGGCTCTGAGCTGTGGACTGGCTGTGGGAGAGTCAGTGGATCCTGTTGCTGGACTCGCCCTGAGCCCCAGAGGCTGGGCAACGCTCGACAGGGCCTCACGTCCTGGGCAGAGGAGCAGACTAGTGGGGGCACATCTCACCTCAAGGGCTCTGTGCCTCTCAGAGATCCGCTTCTACCCTTGAGAGAGTGCAGCTGAGGAAGTGGCTTCTTCAGGGCAGAGTCCCCAGCTGGGCTCAGCTAGAGAGGCCAGACCAGAGCGGGCTCAGCTGAACTGGCCGGACAGGTTTTCCCAGCAGGAGCCCACTCGGAAAGACCTGCCTGCGGTGTTGCAGCCCTCAGCGGAGCAGCGCTTCCGAGTTTGGCACTGGGGCCGTGGAGATTTCCAGCCCAGCACAGGCCGGGGTTGGGGATTTTAGACTCCGAGCAGCAGGAGCCCCTGCTGTGCTAACCTCAAGCCCTGAAGGAGAGTCTCGGCTCAGCACTGAGGCGGAGACCCCCGCTGTATTAGCCTTGTGACCCAAAGCCCAGGCGCGGCTCAGCAGAGTGAATCTGTAGGGCACTGCCTTTGAGAGGGAGCCACAGGGGAAGGGGCCTGGCACTAGGGCTGGCCCACAAAGCCTCCTGACCCAGCTCGGGGCTGTGATCTACAGACCCTGAAAGCAGCTGGTGACTCAGGCAGTAAGCCCTGCTGGGCTCAGCCGGAGACCCCAAATCAGAGCCGGCTCAGCTGAATCACCGCTAAAATCTCAAAACAACAAGAAGCAAAAACACAATGAGGAGAAGTATCAGAAAAAGCAATGACCCAGAGGAAAGATCAAGCACTCCCTCCCAATACAACCAAAAACTAATCTCAATATCTGAGATGCAAGATGAAGACATAGAGGAACTATCAGATAAGGACTTTAAGAAGCTAATGATGAAATTCGTCAGAGAGAGTGAAAAGCGCTGGGAAGAGTCTAAGGCATTCGAAAACCATATCACTGCAGAAATAAATCAAATCAAAAAGGGAATCCTCGATATAGAGCACAAAATTGAAAGCCTAACCAACAGAATGAACACAGCAGAGGACAGAATATCAGAATTGGAAGACAATCAGAATGAAAGGCAGCAGCTCATCAAACAGTTGGAGACAAATCTAGAGAAAGCCAATAGGTCCATACAGGAAATGAAAGACAACCTCAAAAAATCAAATATTAGAATAATAGGCCTTCCCGAAGGAGTGGAAAAGGAGACAGGCTTGCAACGGGTGCTCAATGAGATAATACAGGAGAACTTCCAGAATATTGGAAATATAAATCCAGCACAAATCCAGGAAGGGCAAAGAACCCCCAGGAGATACGACCCAAACAAATCGTCTCCCAGACATGTGGTCCTCAAGCTACCTTCAAGTGAATACAAGGAAACCATTCTAAGACAAGTAAGAAAAAAGGATAAGATTACTTTCAGGGGAAGGGAAATCAGGATTACAGCCGACCTATCAGAAGAAATGCTCCAAGCAAGGAGAGAATGGGGTAAAACCTATCAAATCCTGAAACAAAACAACTGCCAACCAAGAATAATGTACCCAGCAAAGCTCTCATTTATATTTGAGAATGAAATCAAATACTTCAACAGTAAAGAGAAACTCAAAGAATACATCAACACGAAACCAGCTCTGGAAAATCTCCTCAGGAAGGTGCTAAACCCAGAAAGAAAAAATACAAACCAAAATCAAAGATGGCAAATGGGAAGACCTCCCCACTAAAATCCATACAAGAAAAGTCAACCAATCAAGAACTCTAATAGTCGCAAATACACACTTGCATACTTACACTCATGGCAGCCCAAAACCAATTCCTTTCAATATTATCTCTAAACACAAATGGCTTAAACTCACCAATCAAAAGGCATAGATTAACGGAATGGATCATCAAACAGCACCCAACTATATGTTGTCTACAAGAGACACATCTAACCAGAAAATCCTGTAAGAAATTTAAAGTGAAAGGATGGAAAAAGACATTTCATGCCAATGGACGAGAAAAAAAGGCTGGCGTAGCTGTTCTAATTTCAGATGACCTAGACTTCAAGCTGACAGACATCAAAAAGGACAGAGAAGGACATTATATATTGGTGAAGGGACTGATCCATCAAGAAGTAATTACAATCGTGAACATATATGCACCTAATTCCAATGCGCCTAGCTTCGTGAAGCAACTACTTACAGACTTAAGGGGAGACATAGATACACACACAATAATAGTGGGTGATCTTAACACCCCACTAACAACTATAGACAGATCAACAAAACAAAAACTCAACAAAGAAACAACAGAGCTCGTACAAACATTAGAACAACTAGACTTGGTAGACATTTATAGAATTTTTTATCCTAAGACCACAGATTATACATTTTTTTCAGCAGTGCATGGCACCTTCTCCAGGATCGACCACATGATAGGACACAAAGCAAATCTAAATAACTTCAAAAAGATAGGAATCATACCATGTACCCTCTCAGACCACCACGGAATGAAACTGGAAATCAGCAATTCAAAATGTCCCAGGAAATATAGAAACTCTTGGAGGCTGAACAATATGCTATTAAACGAACAATGGGTCAGAGAAGAAATTAAAGATGAGATCAAAAAATTTATGGAAACCAATGAAAACTCTGACACAACATTCCAAAACTTGTGGGACACTGCCAAAGCAGTGCTACGGGGTAAACTCATCGCAATTGGAGCTCATGTCAAGGCCCAAGAGAGTCGCCAAATACAGGAACTAACCACACACCTCCAGGAATTGGAAAAGCAGCAGCAGATGAGCCCCACACACAACAGGAAACAAGAAATCATCAAAACAAGGGAGGAAATCAACCAGATAGAAATAAAAAAAACCATACACAAAATCAACGAATCAAAAAGCTGGTTTTTTGAAAAGATAAACAAAATAGACACCCCGCTGGCCCGTCTGACAAAGAAAAAACAAGAGAAAGCAAGAATTAACAGCATCAAAGATGAAAAAGGCAACATAACAACAGACATTACAACCATTAAGAACATAATCAGAAATTACTACAAAGCACTGTACTCCAACAAATCAGAAGACCACCAAGAAATGGAAAAGTTCTTAGACTCACACAACCTGCCAAAACTTAGCCCAGAGGCAACAATCAACCTGAACAAACCCATAACTGAAGCAGAGATTGAATCAGTGATTAAAGACCTCCCAACAAAGAAAAGCCCAGGCCCAGACGGCTTCACTACAGAATTCTACAAAACATTCCGAACAGAACTAACTCCAATCCTCTACAAACTCTTCAAAACAATAGAAAAGGAAGCAACCCTTCCAAACTCATTCTATGAAGCCAACATTACCTTAATCCCAAAACCGGGCAGAGATCCTACAGAGAAAGAAAACTACAGACCTATCTCTTTGATGAACATTGATGCTAAGATTCTCAACAAAATCCTAGCCAACAGAATTCAAAAACACATCAGACAGATCATTCATCCAGATCAAGTAGGATTCATTCCTGGAATGCAGGGATGGTTCAACATTCGCAAATCCATAAATGTGATACACCACATCCAAAAACTGAAAAACAAGAATCACATGATAGTATCAATAGATGCAGAAAAAGCTTTCGACAAAATTCAGCACAACTTCCTGCTAAAGACCCTAACCAAGGTAGGCATAGATGGAAAAATCCACAACATAATCAAAGCAATATATGAAAAACCCAATGCCAGCATCATACTGAATGGAGAAAAACTGGAACCCTTCCCACTGAGATCTGGAACAAGACAGGGATGTCCGCTTTCTCCGCTGCTATTCAACATAGTTCTAGAGGTACTCGCTGAGGCCATAAGACAAGAAAAAGAAATCAAAGGAATCCAAATGGGAAATGAAGAAGTCAAGCTTTCACTATATGCAGATGACATGATTCTTTATATGGAAGAGCCGAAAGGCTCAACACAGAGACTACTAGAACTTATACGAGAGTTCGGTAGAGTGGCAGGGTACAAAATTAATGAACAAAAATCAACAGCCATAGTGTATGCTAACAGCCCCAAGTTGGAAAAAGATCTAACCAGCAAGATACCATTCAAAGTAACAAAGGAAAGCATGAAGTATCTGGGAATTAACCTAACCAAAAATGTAGGAGACCTATTCGAGGAAAACTACAAACTACTTAAAAAAGAAATTGAACAAGATCTAGAAAGATGGAGTAACATCCCATGCTCCTGGATAGGTAAAATCAATATCATTAAAATGTCTATACTGCCAAAAGCAATATATACATTCAACGCAATCCCAATCAAATTGCCCAAAACATTCTTCACAGACCTGGAAACAATGATTCAAAGGTTCATCTGGAAACACAAAAAACCACGAATAGCTAGAACCATTCTCAAGAACAGGAAGTTAGCAGGGGGAATCACAGTTCCGGACCTCTGGACATACTATAGGGCAGTGGTTATCAAAACAGCCTGGTACTGGCACAAAAATAGAGAAGAAGATCAATGGAGCAGAATAGAAACACCAGATAGGAACCCACAGAAATACAGCCAAATAATCTTTGACAAAAAGACAAACGACAACCCAGGCAAATGGGAAGGTCTGTTCAATAAATGCTGTTGGGACAACTGGTTGATAGCCTGCAGAAACAAAAAGATAGACCCATATCTCTCACCATATACTAAGATCAAATCCAAATGGATAAAAGATTTAAACCTACATCCAGAAACCTTCAAACTTTTGGAAGAAAATGTTGGAAACACACTGGAACACTTAGGGGTAGGCCCTCACTTCCTAAAAAAGACTCCAAATGCAGTAGAAATCAAGACCAAAATAAACAATTGGGACCTCATCAAACTAAGAAGCTTCTGTACAGCTAGAGAAACAATCAACAAAGTAAAAAGGCAACCCACAGAATGGGAGAAGATCTTTGCACACGACTTAGGTGATAGAGGGCTGATCTCCAGAATATACAAAGAGCTACAAAACAACCAAAATGTCAAAACAAACAAGCCACTCAAGAAATGGGCACGGGAAATGGGCAAACACTTCACAAAGGAACAAACCCAAATGGCAAATAAACATATGAAAAAATGCTCAAGTTCCCTGGCAATAAGGGAAATCCAAATTAAAACATCAATGAGGTACCACCTAACGCCAGTAAGACTGGCCCACATGAATAAAAGCACCAACAACACTTGTTGGCGAGGTTGCGGGGAAAAGGGAACCCTACTCCACTGCTGGTGGGGCTGCAGGCTGGTACAGCCTCTATGGAAATCAGTATGGAGAACATTCAAACAACTCAAATACAACATACCGTATGACCCGGCAATAGCACTCCTAGGAATATATCCAGAACACTTGTTTTATGAGAAACCAACATGCACTCCTATGCTCATAGCAGCACAATCAGTAATTGCAAAGACATGGAAGCAACCAAAATGCCCATCAACAGAGGATTGGATAAGAAAGCTATGGTTCATCTACTCCATGGAATACTACTCAGCTATTAAAAAAAACAAAATGCAGTTCTTTGTGGCCAAATGGGCCAAACTGGAAACCATAATGCTAAGGGAAATGAGCCAATCCCAAAAGGTTAAATACCACATGTTTGCCTTAATTTAAGATGACACGATGTTATGTATAACAAGTTATGTTATGAATGTTATATGTTGTGTATAAACCTAAATTGAAATGTCAATGAGGTGGTCACAGAAGGTGGATAAGAAATCGCATTTACTTTTACCATATTGGTTACTCGTTACTATGTCAATTAATTCCATGGTGATGTAAATTTTTGCTGATGGTATGTTGGAGCTTTTAATTGATCGGGATGATAGTCTGCTGGCTCTGTCTTCAGACCAGAGAGTGTATACCTAAGAAGCCGTTGAACTTATCTGGACAATAAGATGCTGGACTCTATGTTTGGTATATGCTTGCAATGGGGGAATCTCAACTGAACTTGAACTGTGGTTATGCAACAAGGTGGAGGAATCCACCATGGTGGGAGGGTTTGGGGAGGGGTGGGGAGAATCCCAGTAAATATGAAACTGTGTCACATAATACAATGTAATTAATGAATTTAAAATAAAATTAAAAAAAAAAAAAAAAGAAATGCAAAGAAATCCATGTTCAGAGATACCTTCATCGCCAAGGCAATTTTCAGCTAGCCTTGAAATGCAAGGCTCTGGCATCAGCTCCAGCACCAAGTACATGGTAGCTATACGGACACAACACAGCATGTGGATGAGGCTTTTACTCAACACTAAATGGCACAATGTTTCTTGTGTGAGACCAACTCCACTCACGACACTAATCTCATACACTTACACCTTTAGACCCGTTTCGCACGAAAACCCTGTTTCGTAACACTGAGCATATTTGCCATAAAACGCACTGTGTTGAAATTGGCTTTATGAGAATTCCACACAAAACAAAGCTGCAACTGATCCATTGAAATGCAACGAACTCCATGTTCAGAGATACTTCCATCGCCAAGACAATTTTCAGCTAGCCTTGAAATGCAAGGCTCTGGCATCAGCTCCAGCACTAATTACATATTAGCTATAGGGACACAGCACAGCATGTGGATGAGGCGTTCACTCAACACGAAAGGGCACAACATTTCTTGTGTGAGAACAACTCCACTCAAGTCGCTAACCTCACACACTTACACCATTGGACCCGTTTCGCACGAAAACCCTTTTGGTCACACTGTGCATATTTGTCATAAAATGCACTGTTTTGAAATTGAGCTTTATGAGAATTCCACACAAAGCAAAGCTGTAACTGCTCCATTGAAATGCAACGAACTCCACGTTCAGAGATACTTCCATCGCCAAGGCAATTTTCAGCTAGCCTTGAAATGCAGGTCTCTTCCATCAACTTCAGCTTTAAATACATGTCAGCTAGACGGACACAACACAGCATGTGCATGAGGCTTTTACTCAACATCAATGGGCAGAGAGTTTCTTGTGTGAGACCAACTCCATTTACGACACTAATCTCACACACCATCACCATTAGACCCGTTTCGCACGAAAACCCTGGTTTGTAACTCTGTGCGTATTTGCCATAAAACGCACTGTGTGAAAATTGAGCTTTATACGATTCCAGACAAAGCAAAGCAGTAACTGCTCCATTGAAATGCAATGAACTCCACGTTCAGAGATATCTTCATCGCCAAGGCAATTTTCAGCTAGCCTTGAAATGCAAGGCTCTGGCATCAGCTCCAGCACCAAGTACATGCAAGCTATGCGGACACAACACAGCATGTGGATGAGGCTTTTACTCAACATCAATGGGCAGAGAGTTTCTTGTGTGAGACCAACTCCACTCAGGTCACTAACCTCACACACCATCACCATTAGACCCGTTTCGCACGAAAACCCTATTTCGTAACACTGAGCATATTTGCCATAAAACGCACTGTGTTGAAATTGAGCTTTATGAGAATTCCACACAAAGCAAAGCTGCAACTGCTCCATTGAAATGCAACGAACTCCATGTTCAGAGATACTTCCATCGCCAGGCAATTTTCAGCTAGCATTGAAATGCAAGGCTCTGGCATCAGCTACAGCACCAAGTACATGTTAGCTATAGGGACACAGCACAGCATGTGGATGAGGCTGTTACTCAACACGAAAGGCACAATGTTTCTTCTGTGAAACCAACTCCACTCAAGTCGCTAACCTCACACACTTACACCATTAGACCCGTTTCGCACGAAAACCCTTTTGGTCACACTGTGCATATTTGTCATAAAACGCACTGTTTTGAAATTGAGCTTTATGAGAATTCCAGACAAAGCAAAGCTGTAACTGCTCCATTGAAATGCAACGAACTCCACGTTCAGAGATACCTTCATCGCCAAGGCAATTTTCAGCTAGCCTTGAAATGCAGGTCTCTTCCATCAACTTCAGCTTTAAATACATGGTAGCTATACGGACACAACACAGCATGTGGATGAGGCTTTATTCAACACAAAAGGGCACAATGTTTCTTGTGTGTGACCAACTCCACTCAGGTCACTAACCTCACACACCATCACCATTACACCCGTTTCGCACGAAAAAACAGTTTCGTCACAGTGTGTGTAATGGTCATAGAACGCATTGCAGTGAAAAATGGTTTATTGCGTATACACCACAAAGCAAAGATGTAACTGCTCCATTGAAGTGCAACCAACTCCACGTTCAGAGAACACTTCATCACCAAGGCAATTTTCAGCTAGCTTTGAAATGGAAGGCTCTTACATCAACTTCAGCTTTAAATACATGTTCGCTATACGGACTAAAGAGCATGTGGATAAGGCTTTTACTCAACATCAATGGGCAGAGAGTTTCTTGTGTGAGACCAACTCCACTCAGGTCACTAACCTCACACACCATCACCATTAGACCCATTTCGCACGAAAACCCTATTTCGTAACACTGAGCATATTTGCCATAAAACGCACTGTGTTGAAATTGAGCTTTATGAGAATTCCACAAAAAGCAAAGCTGTAACTGCTCCATTGAAATGCAACAAAATCCATGTTCAGAGATACTTCCATCGCCAAGGCAATTTTCAGCTAGCCTTGAAATGCAAGGCTCTGGCATCAGCTCCAGCACCAAGTACATGTTAGCTATAGGGACACAACACAGCATGTGGATGAGGCTTTTACTCAACATCAATGGGCAGAGTTTCTTGTGTGAGACCAACTCCACTCACGACACTAATCTCACTCACCATCACCATTAGACCCATTTTGCACGAAAACCCTGGTTTGTAACTCTGTGCGTATTTGCCATAAAACGCACTGTGTGAAAATTGAGCTTTATACGATTGCAGACAAAGCAAAGCAGTAACTACTCCATTGAAATGCAATGAACTCCACGTTCAGAGATACCTTCATCGCCAAGGCAATTTTCAGCTAGCCTTGAAATGCATGTCTCTTCCGTCAACTTCAGCTTTAAATACATGGTAGCTATACAGACACAACACAGCATGTGGATGAGGCTTTTACTCAACATCAATGGGCAGAGAGTTTCTTGTGTGAGACCAACTCCACTCAGGTCACTAACCTCACCCACTTACCCCATTAGACCCGTTTCGCACGAAAACCCTATTTCATAACACTGAGCATATTTGCCATAAAACGCACTGTGTTGAAATTGAGCTTTATGAGAATTCCACACAAAGCAAAGCTGCAACTGCTCCATTGAAATGCAACGAACTCCATGTTCAGAGATACTTCCATCGCCAAGGCAATTTTCAGCTAGCCTTGAAATGCAAGGCTCTGGCATCAGCTCCAGCACCAAGTACATGTTAACTATAGGGACACAGCACAGCATGTGGATGAGGCGTTCACTCAACACGAAAGGGCACAATGTTTCTTGTGTGAGAACGACTCCACTCAAGTCGCTAACCTCACACACCATCACCATTAGACCCGTTTCGCACAAAAACCCTGTTTGGTCACACTGTGCATATTTGTCATAAAAAGCACTGTTTTGAAATTGAGCTTTATGAGAATTCCAGACAAAGTAAAGGTGTAACTGCTCCATTGAAATGCAACGAACTCCACGTTCAGAGATACTTCCATCGCCAAGGCAATTTTCAGCTAGCCTTGAAATGCAGGTCTCTTCCTTCAACTTCAGCTTTAAATACATGTTAGCTATAGGGACACAACACAGCATGTGGATGAGGCTGTTACTCAACATCAATGGGCAGAGAGTTTCTTGTGTGAGACCAACTCCACTCACGACACTAATCTCACACAGCATCACAATTAGACCTGTTTCGCACGAAAACCCTGGTTTGTAACTCTGTGCGTATTTGCCATAAAACGCACTGTGTGAAAATTGAGCTTTATACGATTCCAGACAAAGCAAAGCAGTAACTGCTCCATTGAAATGCAATGAACTCCACGTTCAGAGATACCTTCATCGCCAAGGCAATTTTCAGCTAGCCTTGAAATGCAGGTCTCTTCCATCAACTTCAGCTTTAAATACATGGTAGCTATACGGACACAACACAGCATGTGGATGAGGCTATTACTCAACATCAATGGGCAGAGAGTTTCTTGTGTGAGACCAACTCCACTCAGGTCACTAACCTCACCCACTTACCCCATTAGACCCGTTTCGCACGAAAACCCTATTTCGTAACACTGAGCATATTTGTCATAAAACGCACTGTGTTGAAATTGAGCTTTATGAGAATTCCAGACAAAGCAAAGCTGCAACTGCTCCATTGAAATGCAACAAAATCCATGTTCAGAGATACTTCCATCGTCAAGGCAATTTTCAGCTAGCCTTGAAATGCAAGGCTCTGGCATCAGCTCCAGCACCAAGTACATGTTAGCTATAGGGACACAGCACAGCATGTTAATGAGGCCTTTCTTCATCACGAAAGGGCACAATGTTTCTTGTTTGTGACCAACTCCACTCAGGTCACTAACCTCACACACCATCACCATTACACCCGTACGAAAAAACAGTTTCGTCACAGTGTGTGTAATGGTCATAGAACGCATTGCAGTGAAAACTGGTTTATTGCGTATACACCACAAAGCAAAGCTGTTCCTGCACCATTGAAGTGCAACCAACTCCACGTTCAGAGAACACTTCATCACCAAGGCAATTTTCAGTTAGCTTTGAAATGGAAGGCTCTTGCATCAACTTCAGCTTGAAATACATGTTCGCTATACGGACTAAACAGCATTTGGATAAGGCTTTTACTCAACATCAATGGGCAGAGAGTTTCTTGTGTGAGACCAACTCCACTCAGGTCACTAACCTCACACACCATCACCATTAGACCCGTTTCGCACGAAAACCCTGTTTCGTAACACTGAGCATATTTGCCATAAAACGCACTGTGTTGAAATTGAGCTTTATGAGAATTCCAGAAAAAGCAAAGCTGCAACTGCTCCATTGAAATGCAACGAACTCCACGTTGAGAGATACCTTCATCGCCAAGGCAATTTTCAGCTAGCCTTGAAATGCAAGGCAATGGCATCAGCTACAGCACTAAGTACTTATTACCTTTAGGGACACAGCACAGCATGTGGATGAGGCGTTCACTCAACACTAAAGGGCACAATGTTTCTTGTGTGAGACCAACTCCACTCAAGTCACTAACCTCACACACTTACACCATTAAACCCGTTTCGCACGAAAACCCTTTTGGTCACACTGTGCATATTTGTCATAAAACGCACTGGTTTGAAATTGAGCTTTATGAGAATTCCACACAAAGCAAAGCTGTAACTGCTCCATTGAAATGCAACGAACTCCATGTTCAGAGATACTTCCATCGCCAAGGCAATTTTCAGCTAGACTTGAAATGCAGGTCTCTTCCATCAACTTCAGCTTTAAATACATGTCAGCTAGACGGACACAACACAGCATGTGGATGAGGCTTTATTCAACACAAAAGGGCACAATGTTTCTTGTGTGAGACCAACTCCCCTCACGTCGCT